>NC_057810.1:383384663-383392308 GCF_018294505.1 Triticum aestivum | reverse complement strand
CCGCTCGCCAGAGCCTTGCCGCCCTGCGCCGCCACCTTCCTCGCCGTGCACCTTCGGCAGCCATCGCCGCTCGCCGCCCGCGCGCCGCCGCTGCCCCCGCTTGTGGCCGCCCGCATCCGCCGCCAGTCGCGCCGCCACCTCGCCCCCCGCCGGACCCGGTCGGAGGAGGACCCCGCCGCCCCGATCCACTCCTCCAAGTCGTCGCACCGTCGCCGGAGTTCACCGGGAACCCTCGCCGGAGCTCGCCTGGACGATATCCACCGGTTCCCCATCCAAACGCGCCCCCGTACCGGATCTCTTCGTCCCGAATCGCGTTGTCCCATTTTTCCTCCGAGGTGAAATTTCTGCCAAGTCCCAGGATTTTTAAACATGATATGTGCATCTTTGTCATGTGGTATCTTTGTGCTTGTGGCTTCGTTTTGCATGTATGATATGTCAAAATGTTCATCTCAGAGTGCTCTTCATGATGGGGTGGTTTGCATGCCTGTTAGTTTTCATCATGATGCCATAATCATTGTTGCAAAACTGCTAAGTGATATAAACTGCTGGAATTTGCTGATTGTTAACATCATTTATTCATTTTGTGAGTGGTGTAACTTTGTCCCTATTGACCCTATGATGATGATCTTGATATTCCCATGTTCTTCTCTTCATGATCTACATGTTGGTGTGCTTTACGTTCATGTTAGGGTACATCTTAACATGGTAACCTTTGTTGCAAAAGTGCATGTTGCTGTTAACTGCTGAAAACTGTTGTAACTTGCCTATTGTCATTTTTATATCTTTTTGTGTGATTTTCTTTTGAGATTCATGTATACATGTTTTAGGAGCATAATTATGTCATATTTACAGGGGTTCAATCCACTTATTTTTATATGCCCTTTAGTTAGTGCATCAAGCTCGTGAAGTGGGCAACTCGCTGTTAATGTTCTTTCAATGCTGAATCTGCCATATCATGTTGTCATGTTTACTTGATGCTACCAATTTATCCATGCATAATCTGGAGATTCTTAGTTGACATGTTTCATTGTCCATGTTCTTATCTATCATTTCTTGCCATTCTATACCCTATATATGTTCTTTAGCATATGTTTTCATTGTCATGAACATGCCTATATGTTGTTCCAGATTTCTGTTAACTTCATGATGCCATGCTATGAGCTTGTTATTAATTAATCCATTCCCCTTCTGGAGATGATACAATTACATGTTTTTAAGTATGCTATTCGCACTTGTTCACATGCCATGATTGTTAATTTTGGATAACATATGCCTCTGTTCCATGCTTACAAACATGCTATCATAATGTTGTTGTTTTACACTTGCTGAAATTGTTTCAACATTCAATCTTGTTCTGTTGGTTCCCACTAATCCATGAGTCATATGTATATGATTCCCTGATGTTATTTGCTCTTTGTTATGTGTACTTTGATTACATGCCCTTGGTTGCTATGTTTACTTGATGTAGCTTGTCTCTTTCTTGCTTTTAATTTGCCATCATATTAACTCTGCTCATGCATATGCTCCTGTGTTATAAAGTTGCATTTTGCATTGATTATATTGGATTAATCCTAATGTCTTTGAACCTGAACCTTAATTATATTTGAATTATGTTATATGTACATGAATTTCATGTCAAGTTTGTGTTCATATGATTCCTGTAGGTTGTTGTTTTAATGGTTGCAAAGTGCCTACTTCTTGTTTTGGACAGATTGTTGTTATAACTTGTTTGGAGTGTATGTGTTGCACCGTTGCTCCGTTTTGAGCATGCTCTAGATGGAACTTGCTTAGAATTGCATGTAGTTTCATATTATCATGTTGCATCTATGCGTTGAGTTTGTTCGCTTGATGTTTGGATGCATTTTGCATCAATGTCATGTTTAACTTGTTTTGCTCATATCTTCTAGGTCGTAGCTTCGAATTAAATGAACTTTATATGTAACTTGACTAGAATTTTGTGTAAATCATCATGGTGCATCTTAACTTGCTGTTTAACTACTTTAACATAAGGTTTATTCAGATCTGGACCAATTTCGAAATGTGCATATGGGGACTTACCGGATTGGTTATATGTTGTTCCGACCTCATTTAAACTTGCTTTGATGTGTTGTTCTTGTATGCATCATCTTTTGCCATGAGTAGCATCATATAGCCTTGTCATGCATTATACCTGGTTGAGCATCATTTCATGTTTATGTGTTTACCATGTTGTTTGCTTCTTTTCGGTTGTGCTTCTTCTCGATAGTTCCTGTTACATTGCGATCATGAGGATTCGTTCGTCTACGCTTGGCTCGTCTTCGCCTGTTCGTCTTCTTCATGGACTCGTTCTTCTTCCTAGCGGAATTTCAGGCAAGATGGTCATTACCCTGGATCTCACTACTATCATTGCTATGCTAGTTGTCTCGATGTTGTCGCTATGTCGCGCTTCCTACCACTTGTTTATCAAGCCTCCCAAATTGCCATGTCAGCCTCTAACCTTTTTCACCCTTCGTAAGGTTGGAGAAAGCGGTAGGCTTAAGCGAGGCGATTGGCCTTCGCCTAGTGCCTAGGCGGTGCCTAAGCGCCCTAGGCGCGACCTAGGCGGTAATATAGTTTTTACTCGTAGTGTATTTGTGATTATTATATGGGTGTTGATATTAGTTTAGGGCATATAAGTAAGTTAATTGCCATCGACTATCATTGGAATATAACCCGTTTGGCATATTAGTGCAGTATATGGCATGATTTCTTGCTTGCGTAGGCAATTCCTTGCTTGCCCTGCCTATACCTCCATTTATGCCCTAGGCGAGGCGTTTGGCCATTGCCTAGCGCCTAGGCGTGCCTAAGCGCCTCCTAGGCACTGCCTTTTCCAACAGAGCTTCCTAGCAAACCTTGTTTGGCTATGTTACCGCTTTGCTCAATCCCTCTTATAGCGTTGCTAGTTGCAGGTGAAGCTGAAGATTGCTCCATGTTGGAACCTGGTAATGATGGGATATCACAATATCTCTTATTTAATTAGTGCATCTATATACTTGGTAAAGGGTGGAAGGCTCCATCTTATGCCTGGTGTTTTGTTCCACTCTTGCCGCCTTAGTTTCCGTCATACCGGTGTTATGTTCCTTGATTTTTGTGTCCCTTACGCGATCGGGTTTATGGGAACCCCTTGACAGTTTGCTTTGAATAAAACTCCTCCAGTAAGGCCCAACCTTGGTTTTACATTTTGCCTAACAACCTACTAACTTTCCCTTGGCTTTTCGCGAGCCCGAGGGTCATCTTTATTTTAACCCCCCCCCCTCCACGGGCCAGTGCTTCTCCAAGTGTTGCTCCAACTTGGGCGATGTCCGGCGCCCCCTGGGCAACCAAGGTCTCATCCAACCTGACGTCTTGCCCATCTGGTGTGCCCTGAGAACGAGATACGTGCGAATCCTATCGGGATTTGTCGGCACATCGGGCAGTCTTGTTGGTCTTGTTTTACCATTGTCAAAATGTCTTGTAACCTGGATTGCGAGACTGATTGGGTCTTTCCGAGAAAAGGAATATCCTTTGTTGATCGTGAGAGCTTGTGATGAGCTGAGTTGGGACACCCCTGCAAGGTATATACTTTAGAGAGCCGTGCTCGCGGTTATGTGGCAGATGGGAATTTGTTAATATCCGGTTGTAGAGAACTTGACACTTGACTTAATTAAAATGCATCAACCGCGTGTGCAGCCGTGATGGTCTCTTCTCGGTGGAGTTCGGGAAGTGAACATGGTTTGGGTTATGTTTGAACGTAAGTAGTTCAGGATCACTTCTTGATCATTACTAGTTTGCGACCATTTGCGTAGCTTCTCATCTTATTCTTGTATTTGTAAGTTAGCCACCATATCATGCTTAGTCGCTGCTGCAACCTCACCACTTATCCATTCCATACCCTTTAAGCTTTGCTAGTCTTGATACCCATGGTAATGGGATTGTTGAGTCCTCGTGGCTCACAGATTACTACAACAACAGTTGCAAGTACAGGTAATGTGATGATCTTGACGCGAGAGTGATGTTTGCTTGTTTTCGAGTTCTTCTTCTGCTTCTTCTTCGATCAGGGGATAGCTTCCAGGTCGGCAGCCTGGGCTAGCAGGGTGAATGTCGTTTGAGTTTTTGTTTGTGTTTCATCCGTAGTCGGATGTTGCTCTTATGTATGATGTTTTTGTATTCATGCGGCATTGTATGCCTCTTGTATGTATCCCCAACTATTATGTAATGGTATGATGTAATGATATCCACCTTGCAAAAGCGTCTCCAATATGCGCTTCTATTCTTGGTGGGACCTTCGAGTTCCTTTAGGATAGGGTCGCATATTGGGTGTGAGAAGTTGGTATCAGAGCCTCCACCCATAATAGGAGCCCCCTTGATTGTTCGTAGTTTGGTCATTGTTGAGTCTAGAAGAAAACTGTTTTCGGAGTCTAGTTATATCGGAGAGTAGGAATTCCTTTTACTCCTCAGCCCCTTCGTTGCTCTGGTGAGGAATCTTGGCGTAGGTGTTTGACTTACTCCTCTTCCCCTTCAAATTTTCTTTAGGATCATGCAGTTCGTTTTTCTGATCGTTGGTTCTCAACTCATTTCATCCGGTGTATTTCTCGTCAAGTTGACTCGACCCTCTTGGTCTTTTGCAAGATCAATCCTCGGTTATTTCTCAAGAAAGTTGTTTCCCCGTTCTTAGTTGTTTTCTTTTTCCCACCCGCCCACCATTTTTCTTCTTGGAGCCGGAGTTTGTAATCGAGTATCCATCCTACTCGTGCGAAGCCTTTGCATTCTTTCCTCAATTATTTCAACTGTTGTTGTCTCTTCAATTATCATCGGTTACCCGTTCCAAGTTGTCTTTGTTTCTCCCCCCCTCCCACCCTCTTCTTCCCGGAGCCTGAGTCTCTTCCGTGCATCAATTTCATTCGTGTGGAGCCTCTTTAGTCTTCCCTCAATTATTTTGAACCGGTGAATTCTCGTTTTGTTCGACATTCTTCACCGTTTTTTTCCTTTTCCGGTGGATTCAATTCAAGTTTTTCAGGTTGATCATATTCTTTTCTTTGGATAAAGTGCTTTCCTTGCTTGTTCGCCTACCGCCATTTAATTATTCTGGAGTTCGGAAGACATCTCGGGAGATTCGTCTGTGTTCCTATTAATTCGAGGTTGTCACCTCATCCAAGTCTTTTAGTTGTTCCGATGCATCATCTCCTCTTCAATCCTTTCCAACGGTGTTTTCTCTTCAATGGGCCCTAACCCACAGGTCTTTTCCTAGGATCTTACCCGACTCTTCTAATTATTCCAGAGTTATTCTCAAATTCTTTTCAAAGTGTGATGTGAGATTGGATTCCATCAGTCACATGCCTTCTCCAAATCGCTTACAAATTCTTTTCATTGTTGGCTGAACCTCTTTGCTTTTCATTCTCCCGGAGTATCTCAGTAATTTTTGGTGTTGTTTCCCGTCGTCATTGGAAGACCGAAGAAGAGTTTTCCTCTAAATCTTGTCCATTCTCTCGAAGATTAGAGGTTCTAGTTTCATGTTATCCTCTCGAAGTGTTCCGTTGGTCAGATATTCTTTTCTTACCCATGCGGGGTATGTCAGGAGTTGTTTTTCCATTTCTTTTCACCGGAGGCCATCATTCCAGAAGAATTTTTCGTCCTCACATTTCAGCTACTGTTATCTAATTATCTCGGCGCTTCGTTCAAGTGCTCTTTAATCAGCTCGTGATCTCTTTGTTATTTTGCATCTAAATCCCCTCGAGCATATTTGTTCTTCTAATTCTTCCCAGTGATTCATTCTCTTTCATCAGTCATTTTTGAATTCTTACGGTGGTTCATTCAAAATTCTTTTCCGTTGTTATCATATCAATTCATTCGTTCTTTCCCATCCTACCGGTGGTTCATTGAAGACCTCCCACAAGGTTGCGCCATATACTCCTCAATCCTTTTCAAGGGGAATAAGTTGCATGCCAAATCCGGTAGTCATCAATTAAGTTTGATGAGGATAAGCATAACGTAGTTCTTATTCTTACTTCATCATCATCAAGTAATTCCTTCCTTCGGAGATTGTTCATGAGGAATAATCTCTCGGTTCTAAGTTGTTCATATTCTTTTTCCATAGTTCCAAGTTTTCTTGCTTGTCTCGTCGTGAAGCTCCATCTAAATCCTCGTAAGGCGTCATCATATTATTTCATCCTTCATTTCTATCTCATCATCCTTTTGTCACCAAAATTCCTCATGGTGGTTCTTCATGATTTAATTAATTCTTCAAGAGTTCATCAAGATTTTGTTGGAGGAGTTCAAGTATCTTTTGTTCTCGCGTCTCGAAGTGCAAATAATTCTCCGTTTTCTTTTGAAGTGAAGTTTTGCATTTCTTCGTTCTTCTCAGATATTCAGACATTTGGTTGTGGCATAATTTCACCTCAAGTTTTGAGATGTTTTTCCATAAGGCCACAACAAGCTTATTCTTTTGTTGTTGATTTTCTCAACAACTCCGTTCTACCCTTCCTCTAAGGATGATATTGAATTCATTCGTGGTGGAAGTTTTTATTCTCTTATCCCTTCTTCTCATTCCATTCTTTCAATTCTTTCGGAGGCATCGTGTTGTTCATCTCGTCAAGTGCCATCCCATCTTGTGAAGTTCATGTTCTATTCCTTCCATTTTCAACTGGAGTGCTGCCAAAATTCTTTCGTTCTTATTCCTTGTCTATCTTGTTCTAACTGGAGTGGTTTCAGAGTCTATCTTGTTTCTTGAGCTTTTCATTCTCGTCATATTCGCCGTTCCTCTTTTCTACCCGAGTGCTCTCGACTTTGTCCATCTTCTCCCTTGCATTCTTACTTCGCCTCTTCCTCTTTCTCTTCCGTCTCATTCCTAAGATCTCGAGACGAGATCTCTTGTTAGTGGAGGAGAGTTGTAACGCCCCGAATCCGATGCGCTAGGTGTCTTCCAGTCATTCGTCATTGTTGCCATGCCATTTGCTTGCGTGTTGCACTTTGCCATGTCATCATCTGCATTTCATTTGCATGTTTTTCAAAACTTGCATCCGTTCGGGTTCCCCGGTTCTCTCCGTTGTCCACTCCGAGCCCAGACACACTCACATGCACCCGTTGCCCCTCTCAGACCTTGTTTCATGAGTGGGAGAAAAACGTTCTCGGAATGGGCCGAGATTTCCCGAGTGGGCTTGGTATATCACCGGTAGACCGCCTGTCAAATTTCGTTCCATTTGATGGTCATTTGATGCCCCAACAGTTAACTGAAAGCCCTCTATCTTTGCAGCCTAGCACCCCTTAACAACAGCCCACTAACCCATCTAAACCCCCTCCATGCTCTCTATCGTTGGATCATGATCGTGTGGGCGAAAACCGCACCTCATTTGGACTCTCCTAGCTCCCTCTACCTATAAATAAGTGCCTCCCTCTCCATTTTTCAGGCGAAACCCTAGATCAAACCCCCCTCCGCCGCCTGACATGTCCATCTCACCGTCGGACATGCCCACCGCCGCCTCCGCAGCCAATCGCCCAGCTCCTCCTACCTCCGCCGCCAGGCCCACTCGGCCCATCCACGGCCCGCCCACGGGCCACACCCCGCGCCGCCGCGCGCCCGGGCCAGGGGCTCTGCCTGAGCCGCCCCGCGCCCCTCGCGATGCCCCGTCGGACCCCGCCGTCGGGGAGCTCG
>NC_057810.1:383381431-383384348 GCF_018294505.1 Triticum aestivum | reverse complement strand
GGAGCTCGCCGCCTTGCCGTGCCACCGCTCGCCGGAGCCTCGCCGCCCTGCGCCACTACCTTCCTCGCTGCGCGCCTGTGCCGCCCGTGCGCTGCCGCCACCCCCGCTTGCCGCTGCCCGCATCCGCCGCCAGCCGCGCCGCAGGAGCACTGCGCCGCCGCGCCTCCACCTCGCCCCGCGCCAGATCCGGCCGGATCCGACTGGAGGAGGACCCCGCCACCCCGATCCACTCCTCCCAGTCATCGTGACGTCGCCGGAGTTCACCGGGAACCCTCGCTGCAGCTCGCCTGGACGAGATCCACCGGTTCCCCATCCAAACGCGCCTCTGTCCCTGATCTCTCTGTCCCGAACTGCGCCGTCCCGTTTTTCCCCCGAGGTGAAATTTCTGTCAACTCCCAGGATTTTTAAACATCATATGTGCATCTTTGTCATGTGGTATCTTTGTGCTTGTGGCTCCATTTTGCATGTATGATATGTCAAAATGTTCATATCAGGGTGCTATTCATGATGGGGTGGTTTGAATGCCTGTTACTATACATCTTGATTCCATAATCATCGTTGCAAAACTGCAAAGTGATATAAACTGCTGGAATCTGCTGATTGTTGACATCATTTATGCATCTTGTGAGTGGTGTAACTTTGTCCCTGTTGATCCTATGATGATGGTCTTGATATGCACATGTTCGTCTCTTCATGCTCTACATGTTGGTGTGATTTGTATTCATGTTAGAGTGCATCTTGACATGGTAATATTTTTGCAGAACTGCATGTTGCTGTTAACTGCTGAAAACTGTTGTAACTTGTCTAATTGTCATTTTTATAGCTTTTTGTGTGATTTTCTTTTGAGCACCATCTCTACATGTTTTAGGAGCATAATTATGTCATCTTTTCAGGGGTGGAATCCATTTATCTTTATATGCCATGTAGTGAATGCATCAAGCTCGTGAAGTGGGCTACTTGCTGTTAATGTTCTGTCAATGCTGAATCTGTCATATCATGTTGCCATGTGTACTTGATGCTACCAATTTATCCATGCATAATATGGAGATGCTTAGTTGACATGTTTCGTTTTCCATGTTATCCTCTATTATGCCTTGCCATTTTATGCCCAATATATGTCCTGTAGCATATGTTTTAATTTCCATGAACATGCCTATTTGTTGTTCCAGATTTCTGTTAACTTCATGATGCCATGTTGTGAGCTCGTTATTTATTAATCCATGCCCCTTATGGAGATTATCCAATTACATGTTTTGAAGTATGCTATGAGGGCTTTATTAAAATGCCATGTCTGTTAATTTTGGATATCATATACCTCTGCTCCATGCTTGCAAACATGCTATCATAATGTTGCTGTTTTACACTTGCTGAAACTGTTTCAACATTCAATCTTGTCTTGTTGGTTCCCACTAATCCATGAGTCATATGTATATGATGCCATGATGTTATTTTCTCTTTGTTATGTGTACTTGCATCAAATGCCTTTGGTTTCTACGTTTACTTGCCGTAGCTTGTCTCTTTCTTGCTCTAAAGCAACCATCATATTAACTCTGCTCATGCATATGCTCCTGTGTTATAAAGTTGCATTTGCATTGATCATATTGGTTTAATATTGATGTCTTTCAACCTGAACCTTAATTATATTTGAAGTATGTTAGCTTTAAAATAAGAGAATGTCAAGTTTGTGTTCATATGATTCCTGTAGCTTTTTGTTTTGATGGTTGCAAAGTGCCTACTTGCTGTTTTGGACAGATTGTTGTTATAACTTGTTTGGAGTGTATGTATTGCCCCGTTGCTCCGTTTTGAGCATTCTCTATATGAAACTATCTTAGAATTGCATGTAGTTTCATATTATCATGTTGCATCCATGCGTTGAGTGTGTTTGCTTGATGTTTGGATGCATTTTGCATCAATGCCATGTTTAACTTGTTTTGCTCATATCTTCTAGGCCGTAGCTCCGAATTAAATGAACTTTATATGTAACTTGACAAGAATTTCGTGTAGATCATCATGGTGCATCTTAACTTGATGTTTAACTACTTGAACATAAGGTTTATTCAGATCTGGACCAATTTCAAAATTTGCATATGGTGACTTGCCGGATTGGTTATATGTTGTTCCGGCCTCATTTAAACTTGCTTTGATGTGTTGTTCTTGTATGCATCATCTCTGCCATGAGTAGCATCATAAAGCCTTGTCATAAATTATACCTGGTGGAGCATCATGTCATGCTTATGTGTTGTGTGTTTACCATGTTGTTTGCTTCTTTCCGGTTGTGCTTCTTCTCGATAGTTTCTGTTATGTTGCGATCGTGAGGATTCGTTCGTCTATGCTTGGCTCGTCTTCGCCTATTCGTCTTCTTCATGGACTCATTCTTCTTCCTAGAAGGATTTCAGGCAAGATGACCGTTACCCTGGATCTCACTACTATCATTGCTATGCTAGCTGTCTCGATGCTATCGCTATGTCGCGCTTCCTACCACTTGTTTATCAAGCCTCCCAAATTGCCATGTCAGCCTCTAACCTTTTTCACCCTTCCTAGCAAACCATTGTTTGGCTATGTTACCGCTTTGCTCAGCCCCTCTTATCGTTGCTAGTTGCAGGTGAAGTTGAAGATTGCTCCATGTTGGAACCTGGTAATGATGGGATATCACAATATCTCTTATTTAATTAATGCATCTATATACTTGGTAAAGGGTGGAAGGCTCGGCCTTATGCCTGGTGTTTTTGTTCCACTCTTGCCGCCTAAGTTCCTATTATATCAGTGTCATGTTCCTTGATTTTTGCATCCCTTACTCGGTCGGGTTTATGGGAACCCCTTGACAATTCGCTTTGAATAAAACTCCTCCAGCTATGCCCAACCTTGGTTTTACATTTTGCCTAACAACCTACTAACTTTCCCTTGGGTTTTTGTGAGC
>NC_057810.1:383334190-383381057 GCF_018294505.1 Triticum aestivum | reverse complement strand
GGTCCCACTTGGGCGATGTTCGGCGCCCCCTGGGCAACCAGGGCCTCAGTCAACCTGACGTCTTGCCCATCCGGTGTGCCCTGAGAACAAGATACGTGCGACTCCTATCGGGATTTGTCGGCACATCGGACGGTCTTGCTGGTCTTGTTTTACCATTGTCGAAATGTCTTGTAACCGGGATTCCGAGACTGATCAGGTCTTTCCGGGAGAAGGAATATCCTTCGTTGATCGTGAGAGCTTGTGATGGGCTAAGTTGGGACACCCCTGCAAGTTATAAAATTTCGAGAGTTGTGCCCACGGTTATGTGGCAGATGGTAATTTGTTAATATCCGGTTGTAGAGAACTTGACAATTGACTTAATTAAAACGCATCAACCGCGTGTGTAGCCGTGATGGTCTCTTCTCGGCGGAGTTCAGGAAGTGAACACGGTTTGGGTTATGTTTGAACGTAAGTAGTTCAGGATCACTTCTTGATCATTACTAGTTTGCGACCGTTTGCATAGCTTCTCATCTTATTCTTGTATTCGTAAGTTAGCCACCATATCATGCTTAGTCGTTGCTGCAACCTCACCACATATCCATTTCATACCCTTTAAGCTTTGCTAGTCTTGATACCCATGGTAATGGGATTGCTGAGTCCTCGTGGCTCACATATTACTACAACAACAGTTGCAGGTACATGTAATGCGATGATCATGATGCGAGAGTGATGTTTGCTTGTTTTGGAGTTCTTCTTGTGCTTCTTCTTCGATCGGGGGATAGGTTCCAGGTTGGCAGCCTGGGCTAGTAGGGTGGATGTCGTTTGAGTTTATGTTTGTGTTTCATCCGTAGTCGGATGTTGCTCTGATGTATGATGTTGTTGTATTCATGCGGCATTGTATGCCTCTTGTATGTATCCCCAACTATTATGTAATGGTACGATGTAATGATATCCACCTTGCGAAAGCGTCTCCAATGTGTGCTTCTATCCTTGGTGGGACCTTCGAGTTCCTTTAGGATAGGGTCGCATATTGGGCATGACAATGGCAGAGGTGGCGCTTTGGTGGGTTGGCATGCTTGAAAAAGGTGGATCTGCTACAGCTATGCTTGTTGCCTCCATGCACCATGCGGCACCTAGGTTTATGTGCAATATCGCTGGGTCGTAGGAAACCGGTGAGGAAATGGCGAGAAACAGTGGCGTGTTCATAAAACACCATCAATTAATGGAAACTTAGCATAGAAGGAACACCGAGTTAGCACAAGAAGTAGATGATGATTAGATGGTCGTTTATCCTAGTTAATTATCCATGTAATAGTTTACTTTGGTGTGTGGAAATGTCATGTGTGTACTAGCCATCTATGTAATTGGATGTTTGCCAAATATTACACACATCGTGTTTATGTGAAATCTTTCTGTTCTCTTGGCTCAACCCAAACAGTTTATCGGAATGAACTGTATACCCTCCATTGCACACACCTTTATCTGGCTGAACCGTTTCTGTTGCATTGCCTAATAGAAAACAGTTCATCCGAGTGAACTGTATGCCGTATATCGCACACACCTTGATCTGGCTGACCATTTCTTTTGTGTTTCCTAATCACGAACAGTTCATCCGAGTGAACTGTATGCTGTATATCACACACACCTTCATCTGGTTGCCCGTTTCTATTGTTCCGCCTCATCACAAATAGTTTATCTGAGTGAACTGTATGCCGTATATTGCACACGTCTTCATCTGGCTGCCTGTTTCTTTTGTTCTGCCTCATCGCAAACAGTTAATTGAACTGAATCGTATGCCCTGCATCGCACACGCAGCTAAAATCTGAACCATGTGTGATGTATCCTTCATCGTAAACATTTTGCATCTTTTTTGACGATTTTTTACATGACCGTTTGCGATTAATTCATCACACAAAGTTTCGTCAAAGGGTCTCTTATCGTACTGTCGCTTTAGTAGCATCCTGCAGTAGTATGGCTCACTCACTCCCTTAAAGTAGGTGCACTCAAAGTCACATATGGTGGAGTCACTCATCTCACTCAGTTGGTGGGGGTTGTGGTTCTCCTCGCATGGGAATATGATCAACTCATCATATGTGGGTCTAGTGGTGAACCCGCTCTCACTCTTGATATGGTGGCACAAGTCACTCAAGTCATCAGACGCCGCCGTAGTCGAAGGGAAAATCCTGTGCTCAACCATCTCGTCATCATTGCCATTGATGAAGGTCGAACACGGCACATCATCACTCTCGCGCTCCAGATATGGATGCATCATCCTTGCTCGCCACCTTGTCGCTCGCCTCCAAATCTCGGTCCTTGATTGGCTCCATAGTCATAGTCATCTTTGCACCTTCTTCAAAAAGAGCCTAGGTAGACTTGGCATCATCAATGCCACACTGAGGAATGGCGGTGAAGTCGAACTTGGGAGCATCGTCTTGGAGCTCGTTGGGCTTGGACATGTTGGTGGTACTATCCTCATGCTTTTTGTCGTGGAGCTTGGTCGTCGCGAAGTGTGCTTGGGGTGGAGAAGCCTTGTCCTTCATGAGTTCTCGTTGTGCCTTGAGAGCAGCAATGTAGTTGTTGTCGAGGGACTTGTAGTTCTTGAGGAAGATAGTATTGGAGATGCTGTTGTTCAATCCCATCATGAAGTGGAACTTCATCCAAATGGGGTCATCCACGCCGGCTTGTCGCAAGGCTTTCTTCATCGCCTTGAAGTACTCGTCGATTGGCTTGGATCCTTGGATAGTGTTCTCCAATTGGTGTTGAAGTTATTCAATGTAGGTGGAAGGAAAAAACTCTTGCCAAATAGCTTTCTTCATCTTGGGCCAACTCATGTTAAAGCTCTTCAAAGGTCTGTGAAGCCTCCATGCCAACGCGTAGTTGTGGAAGTTACTTGTGGCAC
Source organism: Triticum aestivum (assembly GCF_018294505.1). Lineage (NCBI taxonomy): Eukaryota > Viridiplantae > Streptophyta > Magnoliopsida > Poales > Poaceae > Triticum > Triticum aestivum. The sequence continues at coordinate 383,378,179 of NC_057810.1, read as the reverse complement.
ACTTCACTTGATCTTCGGAAGGGACTTGATGTAGCTTGAGGTAGGTGTCCATGTTGCGCTCCCACTCAATATAATCCTCGGGGTCTTGAGTCCCATAGAAAGGAATCTCGTGGTCGGTGTCGAGGTCATATTAGCTCATGGAAGTCGCAGACTTGAGGTTGGGGAGCTTCTCTTGAGTGTAACTTGAGGTGCTTGTTGGCGAAGATGTTGTATGACCAAAGGCGAAGATGCCTTGAAGTCGCATGGAAAAGATGCCAAGGTAGATGGTGAAGTCGTAGAGCGGTGGTTGGTGTTGAGCTCTTGACCTTGACGTTCTTGTCAGTGATGGTCTCGATGATGATGCGACCTTGCCTGATATGGTTTCTTGGAAGCATGTGCACTTGAGCATCTTCTCGAAGATTAAGAAGACCTCTTGTCGGTCTTGATGAAGTTTTTCATGGCTTCAAATTCGTAGTTGTTGGTGTAGACCAAAGTAGATGTGCTTAGCCTATCCATCACAAGACTCAAGTAGAGGTGAGTAGGTGATACATCTCCATCATATCTACTTTTCCTAATGCTTTTGCTCTTGTTTTGGACTCTAATTTGTATGATTTGAAGGAAACTAACCCGGACTGACAATGTTTTTAGCAGAACTACCATGGTGTTGTTTTGTGTAGAAATAAAATTTCTTGGAATGGGACAAAACTTTTTGGAGAATTATTTTGGAATAAATAAAATTACTAGAACCAAGACCCAATGGAGGAGGGGCAGCTGCCCACAAGGCACCAAGGCGCGCCACCCCCTCTAGCGCGCCCTGATGGGTAGTGGGGCCCACGAGGCCCCGCTGACCCTAATTCCAATGCTATAAAATCCTATTTTTCTAGAAACATAGGATATGAAGTTTCATTGCGTTTTACGATACGGAGCCATTGCCACCTAATGTTCTTCATCAGGAGGCCAGATCTGGAGCCCGTTTGGGGCTCTGGAGAGGGGGATCTTCAGTCTTCGTCATCACCAACCATCCTCCATCACCAATTTCATGATGCTCACCGCCGGGAGTTATTAATTCCTTCGTAGGCTCATTGGTCGATGAGAAGTTGGATGAGATTTATCATGTAATCTAGTTAGTTTTGTTAGGGCTTGATCCCTAGTATCCACTATGTTCTAAGGTTGATGTTGCTATGACTTTGCCATACTTAATGCTTGTCACTAGGGCCCGAGTGCCATGATTTCAGATCTAAACTATTTATGTTTTCAGCATTATATCTATGTTCGTGATCCGATCTTGCAAGTTATATGCACCTGTTACGTGTTATGGTGATAATAATTGGGATACTTTCCGGTGATGACCGTAGTTTGAGGAGTTCATGTATTCACTATTTGTTAATGCTTTGTTCTGATTCTCTATTAGAAGGAGTCCTTAATGTCCCTTAGTTTCCCTATGGACCCCGTTGCCACGAGAGGGTAGGACAAAAGATGTCATGCAAGTTGTTTTCCATGAGCACGTATGACTATTTACGGACTACATGCCTACATTATATTTATAAACTGGAGCTAGTTTTGTATCACCCTAGGTCATGACTGTTATATGATGAATATTATCTAACAAAATCAACAATCCAATGCCTATAGGATTTTCACATATTGTTCTTGCTAAGTTACTATTGCTAATGCTACTATTTCAACTGCTACAAAACTGTTATTGTTGTCACCATTACCACTGCTATTGTCACTACTACTATCAAACTATCATACTACCTTGCTACTGATCACTTTGCTACATATATTTAATCTCCAGGTGTGGTTCAATTGACAACTCCACTGCTAATACTTACAAATATTATTTTGCTCCCATTGTTCGAATCTATAAATTTGGGTTGAATACTCTACCCTCGAAAACTATTGCGATCCCCAATACTTGTGGGTTATCAAGACCTTTTTCTCGCGTCGTTGCCGGGGAGCATAGCTATATATATTTGTTGAGTCACTTGGGGTTTATATATATATATTTATATTTATATTTATATATATATATATCACTATAAGAATCTGAAAGATACCAGAACCAAGATTCTTTTCCTCTAAGACGAGGGGAGGTAAGGAACTGCCATCTAGCTCTGTGATTCACCTTCTCTTTTGAATAGACTTGCAACAGCACCACCTGCTATTAATTCTGATATGTCGCAAGTTATTGATGATGCTACTTCTGCTATGAATGATGCTTCTGATGATGCTAGTACCTTGCTTGATGATAATGTGACACTAGGTGAATTTCTTGATGAACAACTTGCTAGAGCTAAAGATATTGAGAATGTTGAAACTAATGAAAATACTGAAATAGATGAAGTCTTTGAAACTAAAAACTATGAAACACCTATTAGACCTAGCTCCCAAAGGATTGAATTGTCTAAGATACTTGAGGGTTATGTTATGGATGGAGAGGTAGCTAGAGACTTTCTTGCTTGTAAGGATAGAGATGATCTTAAGAAGTTATTATGCAAGTTGAAATAAAAAAATCCTTGAATGGCAGAATGAAATGTGATCCTACGTTTGCTACTTCACCTATCTTTTTTACTGATAAGGACTATGAATTCTCTGTCGACCCAGAGTTAATTACTTTGGTTGAATCTGATCCTTTCCATGGCTATGAAACTGAAACTGTTGTGGCACATCTTACTAAATTAAATTATGTAGCCACCCTTTTGGCAAATGATGAGAAAATTTGCTACTACTATATTCTTAAGTTATTTTTGTTCTCATTGAAGGGTGATGCTAAGATATGGTACAATACTCTTGCTCCTAGTTGTGTGTGTAGTCCCTAGGATATGATTTATTACTTCTTTGAAAAATATTTTCCTGCTCATAAGAAACAAGCTGCCTTACAGGAAATATTCAACTTTGTGCAAATTGAGAGTCTCCCACAAGCTTGGGGGGGCTTCTCCAAATTAATTAATGCTTTGCCTGATTATCCTCTTAAGAAAAATGAAATACTTGATATCTTCTATGATGGACTAACCAATTCTTCTAGGGACTTCCTAGATAGTTGTGCTGGTTGTGTTTTCAGGGAACAAACTGTTGAACAAGCTGAGGAATTATTGAATAATATATTGAAGAATTATGATGATTGGACTCTTCCTGAACCACCGCCTAAACCCTTTCTGAAGAAGAGGGGTATTCAGTTTCTTAGTCCTGAAGATATGTGAGAGGCAAAGAAATGTATGACCGAAAAAGGTATTAAAGCTGAAGATGTTAAATTTTTTACCTCCTGTTGAAGAAATACATGGTGTTGACGCACCACCACAGGTGGTAGAGGTAAACTCTCTTTCAAAGTTTGATGAAGGTGATATCCCTCATAATAAACATCCTAGTCAATGCTTGTATGAATTTGACAACTACATCAGAAAACAAGATCACTTCAATGCAAATGTTATGACACAATTGAAACAAAATTCTGATATGGTTGCTCTCTTATGTGACTTGTTGTTTAGAATTGTAAATGATATTAGAGGTGTAGGAAAACATGCCTCTATGGTTCAACCCCAGTTAAAACAAGTTGCTAAATCTAAAAGAGAATGTGAATAATATGAATGATTATGTTGTTAGGCTAGCAACAAGAGGAGGTAAAATGACTCAGGAACCACCTTAACCTGAGGAACACCCTAAAAGAATTGAACAAGACTCTCAAAGAATTAATTATGAGATGCACCTAGTCCTTCTAAAAAGAAAAGGAAGAAAAATTATAGGACATTGCATACCTCTAGTGAACCTGAATAGAAAAACCTTTTTGAATAATAGGACTTTACAACATGTCGATTATCCTTGGTAGACCTTTTTAGAATACTTCAAGGGCTATTATTGAATACAGTAAAAGCAAACTCACTTTTCATATCAATGGTAATGAGCATACGGTGCATTTTCCGAAGAAACAATTTGAAGTGAATAGTATTAATGTTATTGAAAAATCTACGACAATTACTATTGGAAGTTTTCAACTCCCTTTACCTACTGTGAAAGAAATATGAAATACTTATTGTTGGGGATATGCATATCCCTGTTGAGGTAACCTAGTGTTTTACGAATGTTCTTCAGGTTCATGTTAATCGAAAGTGATTGGCAATAAGACTTGATCAACCTTACTAATGGACTATTTTCGAGAGGCATGCGGTCAATGAATTTAGTAAGCACAACCTTTTGTCCCTACTTTTTGTTTCCTGTTATTCTTAGTTGAATAAAATAAAATGTCATGTTTATCCTGTTTTCAGATATTTTTTTCATGTAATAAAAAATGACAAAAAATAAAAGTGCTCAGAATGACCTGAAATTTTGACACGATTTTTTTCTGAATATTTAAGAATTTCTTATACAAATAACATCACATGGTGGTGCCCCTGGAGCCCACAACGCACCAGGGCGTGCCAACTACCCCAGGCGCGCCCTGGTGGGTAGTGGGCCCCATGTGCCCCCCTCACTTATCCCTTCAGCCCATGTCATCACCTACCTCCAGAAAAAAATCACACTAGCGCTCTCTCTCTCTCTCTCTCTCTCTCGTGTTCTTGCTCTCAAACCCATGGATTTCGATCTCTTTGCTCGAAGCTTCATTTCCGAAACTATTTTGAGGGATTGCTACTTGGTATGTGACTCATCCATTGCTCCAATTAGTTTTTGTTCTAGTGGTTTATATTTTGAGTATTTAGCTACTCTTGATGTTGATGTAAATGAGCTTGCATGTCGAATTCTTGGAGTTCCAAGTAGCTTGAATGCTTGATTTGGTCTCTAGGCATCCACATGAGTAGTTGCTGTCAATCTTGTGAAGTTTTGCTGACATCATTTTGTGGCCCAAAAATTTCAGAAATTTGTTCTTAGGAAGATGGTCCTTTTTCTAAGGAGTTTATCTAAGAGGAATGCCAAGGGAGTCACCAATGAATCCTCAGCTGGTGACATCAACACTCTGTGATGGACGGAGGTCCAGCCGTGCGGATGGCCGCATAATGCCTTCATGGACGAAGCCGGATTCCACCAAGAGTTCGTGCAATTCATTGCAAATGCTAGACATACCAACTTCATCGTAGATGAGTGTGATCAACACCACACCCTCACGAACTCGCAAAAAAATTATTTTCTGAATAGGCATGAACCTCCTGCGGTGCAGTTTAATTTATATTCTGAAACCTGCCACATACCGTTCATTGAATTTTGTGAGATATGCTTAATTCCCTCTGATGGGGAATTAAGAGAGCCTAGACCGACAGAGTTTGAGGACTTCCTCCTCACTTTGACAGTTGGTGAGGAAAGAGGCATATCGAAAGCCACCGCCACTAGTTTGCAGTTTCCTTCTGTGCATCACTTCGCTTTATTCAATGTGAAGTGTTTGACTGCTAGGGAGAAGGGCGGTATACTTAGTGCTCCTGACCTCACCATTTTATGTCATGCACTTCACAATGATCACACCTTTAACCTAGGAGCTATTATTGCATGTAGTCTGCACCTTAATAGAACTAAGGGCAAAATCCATGGTGGTATTTATGCCACTCGCTTAGAGAGTCACTTTAATGTTCAGAAATGCCACCATGACTATCATTTGCCCCGAGTTTATCTAGATCACCAGGCGATGGTGGATCACCAATTTACTGATGCTGCTGATTATTTTAACAACATTCGTTCTCGTTCAAAAAAACCTGGTATTTAGTGAGAATACCCGTGATATTATCCCGTTGCCTGCACCTGCTTTGTTTGATTCTATTGCCAGGAATGGACACACTATCCTACCATCGGACATTATTGCCTACCAGAACAACCAGGCAACAACATAGGAGGAGCCCCAGGAGTGGGATTTTTAGGTGCTGCCGCCTCAGCACTTCCACATGGGACCAGACTGCTACGATGGATGGTGATTCTCTCAAGAGAAGCAGAGGTAAAGTGCAGATCTCAACTAAGATGAGCTATCATAATGCTAACCCTAAAAAGAGGGGGAAGATAGTCTATTTATAGTCTAAGCCACGAAGTGTGAGGGGTGAAGGGATACATGGGCCTCTGGCCCGACTTTGCACGCAGGTAGGCGTCGGATGTCCAGGCTAGCGGTCGAATGTCCGGCTGTTCGCGAGACGCCGGATGTCCAGGGCACTGGCCGGATGTCCGGCCATTTTATGGCATTAGCTCATGTACTCCTCTGAGGGTGGGAGGTTGGATGTTCGGGCGTTAGTGAGGTGTAGGATATCCGGGGTCGCGCCGGATGTCCGGCCGCTGATGCCTTTGGTCGTCTGTTGGTGCAGCTCCTGCGTGGCTGCATAGGCGCTGGATGTCTGGCCGCTATAGCTTTAGCAGTTCCGTCTTCTTCGATCGTGGCTTCCATGCTCCCCTCACGGATGGTGTATTTGTAGACTTGTGCTCATACTCCTCCTCCTCGTCCATGGTGTTCCAACAATAACTTGTATGCACACGAGTGGAGTGTCAAGTAGTATACCATCCTCGAAGGGGTCAAGTAAACACGCGTAAAGGAGATGACTCACCTTTGTGTATGTGAAGTAGATGTCGCACATGTCATTTCCCAAATAGACTCTTAACATAGTGATGTACATAGGATGCTCCGCATCAAGACACTACTGTCGGATATCGGTTTCCGGCAAAACCCTTGAGATTTGAACACTAGGGTGCGCACAAAGATTTCCCCCTACCGAAACACGCCCTCAGCCTCGTCGCGGTCTCTAAGCTAGCTAGATGAACTCACAACACAAGAGACACAAGATTTATACAGGTTTGAGCCACAGTTGTGGTGTAATATCCTACTCCTATGTGGTGGTGGTGGATTGCCTCTTGGGCTGATGATGAACAGTACAAGGAAAGAACAGCCTCCTGAGGAGAGGTGTTCTTGTGGTTGGCGAACTTGTGTGGGTGAGGATGATCTGAATCAGTTCGTCCCCGGATGAGATGCCCCTCCTACTGTGGTGGCTAGCCATATTTATAGAGGCCCTGGTCCTCTCCCCAAATATTGAGCGGGAAGGGATCCAACAATGGTCATTTCGAAAGGGGACAACTAGTACAAGCTATCCTGACTAAAGGTGGTCTTCGCCTGTCAAAGGCACTGGTGGTGACGCCGCCTTGGGCTCCACGATGACCTCTGTCCTGCCGTCCTACTGGTCTTGGTCTTGTTGCACCGATATGGAAACCTTTGCCTGATGCCTCGGTACTCTGCGCCTGCGCTTGCCCCCTTAGCACCAAAGGGGAAATGAGGACACTGTGCAGGCTGGCGTCCGCCTAGCCTTGGTCGTCATGGCTTGCATCACGGGAACCTCGCGATGTACCCCTCGCCTTGATCTCTCCGCCTCCCTCGCGAGCCTGCCTGGTGAGGCCGCTCCTGAGGAGGCCTTGTGTCTTCTGCCCCGTGAGGCCTGGCCCCTCGCGAGGGTCTTGAGTGTTGGCTAATGAAGACGGGATGTACCGGGCCACTGGTGGAGCCACGCCGCGGGCCGCAGGCAGGCAAGTCTGGGGACCCCCGTTCCTAGAACGCCCACAATAGCCCCCGGGCCCAAGGCGCGCTCGGACTTGGCTTATCGGCGAAGCCAAATGGCAAGTGCGGAGCGCCGCGGGCCCCAACGGCCTACGGCCTTGGTCGACGTGTGGCGACTGATTGGACATGGCTGTCTCCGCTTCCTTCGCTGCCCCGATATCTGCCTGGCTAGGCGGCCACGGCGCCCTACACAGTTATTTCCTCTATGCATGCGGCATGCTTCCTATTCTCCCTTCTTCCTCGAGCTCCTGCTTCCGCTCCCGATCTGACTTGAGCTCTGCCCCCACCACCGCCATGGAACCGACTAGCACGGAGAAGGGGAAGAAGCCTCTGTTCATAGCCAATCCGCCCCTGACAATCGAGCCTGCTGTCGGCCGATCGCAGGTGCTCAATCTGGAGACCATGGGCAAGGTCTGCCCTACGCTCGCTTCCAGCTTCAACGAGTGGGGCAAGACGGTGGCTTGGCCTGCGTTCCGAGCTTCCATTGATAGGATAGCCACGGAGGTTCAATTCTTCGTTGATGCTCTATGGGCTGGCCTGGTTCCCCCTTTCTCCGCCTTCTTCAATGTAGTGCTTTCCCATTACCAGACCGACTTGCTGCATCTTGATCCCCAATCCGTTGCCCTTCTCGCCGTCTTCGCCTTTGTTTGCCAGGCCATGGTAGGCATTGCTCCTTCTGTTGCCCTCCTGCGCCATTTCTTCTCACTTCATCTGACCGACCCCTCGAAGTGCTCGGGGTGCCTGAGCTTCCAGGCTATGGCGGAGACGGCCGCCTCGGGGATTGATTTTGGCCTCCCGCCGTCCACGAGCGGGTTCCGGATGCGGTGGGTGTACGTGGATGTTGGAGTGCTCAGCCCCCTGCTCTCGCCTCCATCGTCGCCCGCCATCCCCAACTCCGGCTGGGCCCACAAGAAGCTCGCGAGCTCTCGCCTTTCCTTCGTCTCTCTCCGGTTGAAGAGGATGACAGACCTTGGCGTGACTGCGCCCCAGGTGGTGAAGGAGTTCCTCCAGCGTCGCATTGCCCCTCTCCAGCGCCATTCCCAGCCGATGTGGGCCCTGGCTGGTAACCATGATTGCATGAGGCTTCAGGAGTCGGAGCTCTCACCCGAAGCGCAGAGGATGATGCTTGATGTCTTGACTGGCAACCCCTCATTGGGCGACATGTTGCAAGGGGGTGGTCTCTTGTATCTCTGCTCGAACAGGGTTGACTTCGCGGGGCAGATGCCTTCCTTCAATGAATGGGGGCTGCGCCCGGTCGGCCTTGTGGGGCCTCGTGAGAATCCCATCATCGTGGCTCCCCTTCTTGCTGCCAGCACCGAGCTTGCCCCAAGGGTGGACGCAGGGAGGCAAGCATCGCTAGAGGCTGTGGGTGTGGGTGTTGAGGTGCCGACGCCGCTTAAGGTTCCCGAGGCGCCATCCTCGGGACCCCGTGAGGCCCGCCCTGAGGCGGTCGTTGAGGGGGAGATGCAGCTTGCGCCTCCTGAGGCTGGAGCTCCTGAGGCCCCAGCATGCCAGCATGAGGCAGAGCCTGAGCGCTCTTCCCAGCTTGGCGCTCCGGAGGTCGACCGCCTTGGTGCTTCCCCAGCCGCGCCCCGCGCTGGCCCCCACGTCCAACGCCTTGGCCGGTTCCGTGTGGACTTCGCCGCGCTCCGCAAGAGGAAGGAGTCTTCGAGCTGCAGTGGTGGCACCATCCGGCCGTTGAAACATAGAAAGTACATCTCCATAGACGAGTAAGTACCTTATCCTTGTAATTACCCAATCGTTGCTTCCCTTCTTGACTGTGGCTCTTCAGGATCCCCCCTACCAAGCCTGCGGAGTCTCCCGAGAAGCTGCCTCCTCTGGCCTTGTCTTCATCGCTAGCCTTGAGCGCCCCAAGCCTGGACGCCGCCCCTGGCACGGGGTCAGCTGGAGAAGCAAGCCTGCCTACCAGGTGCCTCGAGCCTGTGCCCTTGCCGCCTTTCCTTCGCAACCTTTCCTAGAGCGCGGCCAGCCTACCCAGGACTCCTCCTCTGGTCGTGGACGGCAAATGGTTGGCGTCAATCCTAGGCTCCTCTTCAAGTGGCGAGCCTGCGCCGGTCCGGGTCCCTTGCGGGGCCTAGGCAGCAACCGTGGGGGCGCCAGCCCCCAGCCCCCTACCGAGAGGGGGTGAACCGCTTTGGATCCCACCGATGGCGCCAGCGACAGGGGACAACATCAGTAGCGTGCTCAAGCTTGCGCGTGAACGAATCGTCATTCGCCACGAGTTCTTCCAAAAGGCGATGGACGCAATGGGCTAGCTTGGTGGAGAGTGCTACGACTTGAGCTTGTGTTGGTTTTCCTTGAAGAGGAAAGGGTGATGTAGCAATAGTAGCGTAAGTAGTTCCCTCAGTTTTTAAGAACCAAGGTATAAATCCAGTAGGAGGCTCCTCAAAAATCCCATGCACCTACACAAACAAACAAAGAACTCGCAACCAATGCAATATAGGGGTTGTCAATCCCGTCACGGCAACTTGCGAAAGTGAGATCTGATAGAGATAGTATGATAAGATAAATATATTTTTGGTATTTTATAATATAGATTGGAAAAGTAAAGATGCAAATAAAAGTAGATAAAAGCTTATATGATAAAAGATAGACCCGGGGGCCATAGGTTTCACTAGTGGCTTCTCTCAAGATAGCATAAGTATTACGGTGGGTGAACAAATTACTGTCGAGCAATTGATAGAAAAGCGAATAATTACGAGATTATCTAGGCATGATCATGTATATAGGCATCACGTCCATGACAAGTAGACCGACTCCTGCCTGCATCTACTACTATTACTCCACACATCGACCGCTATCCAACATGCATCTAGAGTATTAAGTTCATAAGAACAGAGTAACGCATTAAGAAAGATGACATGATGTAGAGGGATAAACTCATGCAATATGATATAAACCCCATCTTTTTATCCTCGACGGCAACAATACAATACGTGCCTTGCAACCCTTATTGTCACTGGGTAAGGACACCGCAAGATTGAACCCAAAGCTAAGCACTTCTCCCATGGCAAGAAAGATCAATCTAGTAGGCCAAACCAAACTGATAATTCAAAGAGACTTGCAAAGATAACTCAATCATACATAAAAGAATTATGAGAAGATTCAAATATTTCTCATAGATAAACTTGATCATAAACCCACAATTCATCGGATCTCGACAAACACACCGCAAAAAGAGTTACATCGAATAGATCTTCACAATAGAGGGGGAGAACATGGTATTGGGATCCAAAAAGAGAGAAGAAGCCATCTAGCTAATAATTATGGACCCGAAGGTCTGTGGTAAACTACTCACAACTCATCGGAGGGGCTATGGTGTTGATGTAGAAGCCCTCCATGGTCGATTCCCCCTCCGGCGGAGCGCCGGCGAAGGCTCCAAGATGGGATCTCGCGGATACAAAATGTTACGGCGGTGGAAATTGTTTTTCGTTGGCTCTCTGGATGTTTTTGGGGTACGTTGGTATATATAGGAGGAAGAAGTAGGTCGGTGGCTGCCCGAGGGGCCCACGAGACAGGGGGGCGCACGCTCCACCCTCGTGGCCGCCTCGGCTGCTTCTTGGCTTGCACTCCAAGTCCTCTGGATCACGTTCGTTCCAAAAATCACGCTCCCGAAGGTTTCATTCCGTTTGGATTCTGTTTGATATTCCTTTTCTTCGAAATACTAAAATAGGCAAAAAAGCAGCAATACGGGCTGGGCCTCCGGTTAGTAGGTTAGTCCCAAAAATGATATAAATGTGTAAAATAAAGCCCATAAACATCCAAAAGGTGTAATATAATAGCATGGAACAGTCAACAATTATAGATACTTTGGAGACGTATCAAGCATCCCCAAGCTTAATTCCTGCTCGTCCTCGAGTAGGTAAATGATAAAAATAGAATTTTTGATGTGGAATGCTACCTAGCATAATTCTCAATGTAATTTTCTTTGTGGCATGAATGTTCAGATCCAAATGATTCAAAATAAAAGTTCATATTGACACAAGAAATAGTAATACTTCAAGTATACTAATAAAAGCAATCATGTCTTCTCAAAATAACATGGCTAAAGAAAGTTCATCCCTACAAAATCATATAGTTAGGCTATGCTTCATTTTCGTCACACAAAAATGTTCCCAAATTCTACACCCCCGATGACAAGCCAAGCTATTGTTCCGTACTTAAATAATCTCAAACTTTTTCAACTTTCATGCAATACATGAGCGTGAGCCAATGATATAACACTATGGGTGGAATAGAATATGATGATGGGTATTGTGTGGAGAAGACAAAAAAGGATAAAGTCTCACATTGACGAGGATAATCAACGGGCTATGGAGATGCCCATAAATTGATGTCAACATGAGGAGTAGGGATTGCCATGCAACGGATGCACTAGGGCTATAAATGAATGCAAGCTCAACAAAAGAAACTAGTGGGTGTGCATCCAACTTGCTTGCTCACAAAGACCTAGGGCATTTTGACGAAGCCCATCGTAAGAATATATAAGCCAAGTTCTATAATGAAAAATTCCCACTAGTATATGAAAGTGACAACATATGAGACTCGCTATATGAAGAACATGGTGATACTTTGAAGCACAAGTGTGGAAAAGAGATAGTAACATTGCCCCTTTTTTATTTATTTCCCTTTTCTGGGGGGGGGCTTTCTTTTTTTGGCCTTTCTTTTTTTCTTTTTTTTCTTTGGCCTTTCTTCTTTTTTCCCTTTTTTTTCTTTGGCCTTTCCTTTTTTTTTGGCCTTCCCCCTTTTTTTCCTTTTTGGAGATAATGCTCTAATAATTATGATCATCACACTTTTATTGATTTACAACACATGAATTACAACTCGAAACTAGAACAAGATATGACTCTATATGAATGCCTCCGGCGGTGTATCGGGATGGTGCAATGAATCAAGAGTGACATGTATGAAAAATTATGCAAAGTGGCCTTGCCACAAATACGATGTCAACTACATGATCATGCAATGGCAATATGACAAAAGTAATGCGTGTCATGATGATAAACGGAACGGTGGAAAGTTGCATGGCAATATATCTCGGAATGGCTATGGAAATTCCATAATAGGTAGGTATGGTGGCTGTTTTGAGGAAGATATAAGGAGGTTTATGTGTGATAGAGCGTACAATATCACAGGGTTTGGATGCACCAGTGAAGTTTGCACCAACTCTCAAGGTGAGAAAGGGCAATGCACGGTACCGAAGAGGCTAGCAATGATGGAAAGGTAAAAGTGTGTATAATCCATGGACTCAACATTAGTCAAAAGAACTCGTATACTTATTGCAAAAATTTAGAAGTCATCAAAAACCAAGCACTACGCGCATGCTCCTAGAGGGATAGATTGGTAGGAAAAGACCATCGCTCGTCCCCAACCGCCACTCATAAGGATGCACAATCCAAGGACACTTCATGTTTCAAATTTGTTACACAACTTTAACCATACGTGCATGCTACGGGACTTGCTAACTTCAACACAAGCATTTTTTAAATTCATAATCACCCAACTAGCATGACTTTAATATCACTACCTCCATATCTCAAAACAATTATCAAGTATCAAATTGATCATAGCATCCAATTCACTTCCTATGATAGTTTTTATTATACCCAACTTGGATGCCTACCATTCTAGGACCAATTTTATAACCATAGAAAATACATTTCTGTTCTAAGAGACTCTCAAAATAATATAAGTGAAGCATGAGAGACTAGAAATTTCTACAAAATTAAGCCACCGCCGTGCTCTAAAAGATATAAGTGAATCACTAGAGCAAAAACTATCTAGCTCAAAAGATATAAATGAAGCACATAGAGTATTCTAATAAATTTCAATCAAGTGGGCTTCTCCCAAAAGGTGTGTACAGCAAGGATTATTGTGGTAAACTAAAAATCAAATACTAATATCATACACGATCCCCCAAGCAAAACACATATCATGTGGCGAATAAAAATATAGCTCCAAGTAAAGTTACCAATGAACGAAGACGAAAGAGGGGATGCCTTCCGGGGGCATCCCCAAGCTTAGGCTATTGGCTATTCTTGAATATCTTGGGGTGCCATGGGCATCCCCAAGCTTAGGCTCTTGCCACTCCTTATTCCATAGTCCATCAAATCTTTACCCAAAACTTGAAAACTTCACAACACAAAACTCAACAGGAAATCTCATAAGCTCTGTTAGTGAAAGAAAGCAAAACCACCACATAAGGTACTGTAATGAGCTCATTATTTATTTATTTTGGTGTTAAACCTACTGTATTTCAAGTTCTCTATGGTTCATACCACTTAATACTAGCCATAGATGCATCAAAATAAGCAAACAACACACGAAAAACAGAATCTGTGAAAAACAGAACAGTTTGTAGCAATCTGTAACTAACGCAAACTTCTAGAACTCTAAAAATCCTACCAAAATAGTAAGTCCTGGAAAATTTGTCTATTGATCTACAGAAAAATAATAAACGCAGAATCACGTTTCTGTGATTTAACAAAACTAATTTCGTGCGCGCAAAGTTTCTGTTTTTCAGCAGAATCAAATTAACTATCACCGTAGGTTATCCTATAGGTTCTACTTGGCACAAACACTAACTAAAACATAAACACATCTAAATAGAAGGTAGATGCAAAATTTATTACTAAACAGAAACAAAAACAAAAAACACAAATAAAATTGGGTTGCCTCCCAACTAGCGCTAGCGTTTAACGCCCCTAGCTAGGCATAAAAGCGAAGACAGATTTAAGTAGTGCCATCTTTGGCAGTCAATTCCTCAATAGAGCACTTATAATTTTTAGGGGTTTCTCCCTTTTTAGCAATGATTAAACCTTTAGGAAAAAATTCAAGAAATTCATTTGTAGCAAAAGGTTCCTTAATGATAGAGAGACAATTGGGATGAACACTTATTGATTTGAGATCCACATTCCCTTACTAGAAGATTCACCCTTTTTTAGGAACATAAATAAATTGGGCAGTTTTTGTAGGAGGATTTGGAGTGTTTTTCATGGAAGAAAACACCGACCCTAAGTTGGTAATGATATCCTCAAGTTTACCGATTCTTGCAAAGTCTAAATCTATTTTTTCATTAAATGTAGGTTCTTTCTCTTTAAAAAATTTCAAAGTAACTCCAACCCTAGATCCATATTGGGTAATGTGATTATGAATCTTTTTATCCAAATATTCAATCAACTCAACAGTGGCAACTTTATTTTTAATAATTTCAAGTCGTTGCATCACATGTTCCAAAGTTAAAACAGTTCCATTAACCAAAAGAGGTGGTGGGCCAAACAAATCTAACATAGCATTATAAGCATCAAACATATGGCTACTCAAGAAATCCCCCCCGGTAACGGTATCAAGAACGCATCTATTCCAAGGAGTAATGCCTACATAAAAATTGCGAAGAAGTACGGAAGTAGAAAGCTTCCTAGTAGATTTATTTTGAGCATTGCAAATTCTATGCCAAGCATCTTTTAAATTTTCTCCCTCCCTTTGCTTAAAATTAAGAATTTCATGTTCGGGAGTGATAACAAGGATAGGTGGACTAGCCATAGCGACAAAGTAAACATCTAACACACGAGCAAACAGAAAAAGGCAAGCAAGAGAGAGAGAGGAGAAGATTGGGAAAGAGAGCAAAAATAAAACGGCAAGGATGGAGTGGGGGAGAGGAAAACGAGAGGCAAATGGCAAATAATTTAAATGCGAGGGAGATGAGTTTGTGATGGGTACTTGGTATGTCTTGACTTGAGCGAAGACCTCCCCGGCAATGGCGCTAGAAATACTTCTTGCTACGTCTTGAACTTGCATTGGTTTTCCCTCAAGAGGAAAGGGTGATGCAGCAATAGTAGCGTAAGTATTTCCCTCAGTTTTTGTGAACCAAGGTATCAATCCAATAGGAGGCTCCTCAAAAGTCCATGCACCTACACAAACAAACAAAGAACTCGCAACCAACACAATAAAGGGGTTGTCAATCCCTTCACGGCCACTTGCGAAAGTGATATCTGATAGAGATAGTATGATAAAATAAATATATTTTTGGTATTTTATAATATAGACTCGAAAAGTAAAGATACAAATAAAAGTATATTGAAAGCTTATATGATAAAAGATAGACCCGGGGGCCATAGGTTTCACTAGTGGCTTCTCTCAAGATAGCATAAGTATTACGGTGGGTGAACAAATTACTATCGAGCAATTGATAGAAAAGCGAATAATTATGAGATTATCTAGGCATGATCATGTATATAGGCATCACGTCCGTGACAAGTAGACCAACTCCTGCCTGCATCTACTACTATTACTCCATACATCGACCACTATCCAGCATGCATCTAGAGTATTAAGTTCATAAGAACAGAGTAATGCATTAAGAAAGATGACATGATGTAGAGGGATAAACTCATGCAATATGATATAAACCCCATCTTTTTATCCTTGATGGCAACAATACAATACGTGCCTTGCAACCCTTATTGTCACTGGGTAAGGACACCGCAAGATTGAACCTAGAGCTAAGCACTTCTCCCATGGCAAGAAAGATCAATCTAGTAGGCAAAACCAAACTGATAATTCGAAGAGACTTGCAAAGATAACTCAATCATACATAAAAGAATTCAGAGAAGATTCAAATATTTCTCATAGATAAACTTGATCATAAACCCACAATTCATCCGATCTCGACAAACACACTGCAAAAAGAGTTACATCGAATAGATCTCCATGAGGGGGAGAACATGGTATTGAGATCCAAAAAGAGAGAAGAAGCCATCTAGCTAATAACTATGGACCCGAAGGTCTGTGGTAAACTACTCACAACTCATCAGAGGGGCTATGGTGTTGATGTCGAAGCCCTCCATGGTCGATTCCCCCTCCGGCGGAGCGCCGGCGAAGGCTCCAAGATGGGATCTCACGGATACAGAAGGTTATGGCGGTGGAAATTGTTTTTCGTTGGCTCTCTGGATGTTTTTGGGGTACGTGGGTATATATAGGAGGAATAAGTAGGTTGGTGGCTGCCCGAGGGGCCCACAAGATAGGGGGGCGTGCCCTCCACCCTCGTGGCCGCCTCAGCTGCTTCTTGGCTTGCACTCCAAGTTCTTTGGATCATGTTCGTTCCAAAAATCACGCTCCGAAGGTTTCATTCCGTTTGGACTCCGTTTGATATTCCTTTTCTTCGAAATACTGAAATAGGCAAAAAAACAGCAATATGGCCTGGGCCTCCGGTTAGTAGGTTAGTCCCAAAAATGATATAAATGTGTAAAATAAAGCCCATAAACATCCAAAAGGGGTCATATAATAGCATGGAACAATCAAAAATTATAGATACGTTGGAGACGTATCAGAGAGCTTGCGGACGTAGGCGCGCGCCTTGAAGCCGAGGGCCTACGGCTGATCGAGGAGCGACGTAAGCTGAGGGTGGCCATCAACCTCGCGCGCCACTAGCGCGAGCTTGACAACACGAAGGCCGAGGCGTCCCTTGCAACCTCGTGAGAGGCCTGATCCTGAGCTTTGGAGGAGGCTCGGGAAGTAGATCCCCGTCGCGAGGTTGCGGAGAAGCGCGCGTGGGAGCTCCAAGCCTAGAGCGCCTCCCTGGGGCAGCAAGTGGAGCAGTGCCAAGCCGCCTTTGCATCGCTGAGGGGGACGCCTGTCGAGGAGGAGGAGCTCCGGAAGCGCGAGGAAGCGCGGACGCTGGAAGCCGCCGAGCATAGTCTTGATCTTGAGCGGTTGGAGATGAGGGAGCACCAGGTTGCCCAAGCAGAGGACGATGTTGGCGCGCGTGAGGCCCAGGTCCAGGAAGAGGTCGACCACCGCATGGCCGAGGCTCGCGCAGATCTCATGAGAAGGTATGACCTGAAGCTGAAGCTGGTTGAAGCCGAGGCTATGGGCAGGACTGCCGCCCTTAGGTCCAGGCTGACCAAAGCGGAACGGCGCATGGAGGCCGCCGCAGCCGCCCTGGTCTCGGCGCGGGCCGAGCTGGCCTTCGCCCGCGCCGAGCTGCCTCCTCTTCAGCAGCGGGTTACCATTGCCGAGTCCATCACGCAACAGAATAGAGAGGAAATACTTCAACGGCGGACGTTGGAGCACGTGCATGGCCCCATGCTCAGGACCTCAGGAACAAGGCCGACGCGGCCCTAGGCAACATCTGTAATGAGAACGCCCCGCATCCCCACGCGACCGATTATGCCAGTCATCTCCGCTTCTTCACTGACGTGGTGACGCGCCTCGAGAACTGCTCCGAGAGAGCTCACCAGCTTGTTGAGGAGAGGAGCCGTGGCCTGCTCGGGCACGCGTTTTCCTGTGTCTTCAGCCATCTTCAGAACACCAATCCCGACTTTGACTTTGATGTCGCCATTGCCCTGGTGCTCAAGGCCATCTGAGGCGACCTGGCACGGTGGCTGGAGGATAACATGGATGCACTTGTCAGGGCCTTTCCATCCGACGACGACAGGGTGGTAGTTGCGACGGATGAAGGCGGCATGGTCGATGACGGTGACAGGGCGCCGGTGATGACGATGGCGACACTAGTGACAGCGCTAGTGGCGCCAGCGATGCATCTGGAGGTGACCCGAGGGACGCGGTGAGCGATATGTCTGACTGATCCCGTGTTTTCCTGCTGTTTATCCTGCATACAGAAGCTCGGGCACGGCCCCAAAGGTTGTAAGAGCATTTTGGGAGGGGATGCCCCTCATGTAAAAATATTGTCGTCACTATGCTTTTAGGACCGATACTTAGCATGTGCCTCCATGAGCCTACAGGCCCTGCGGAGAGCTTGTTGTTGTGGGTTACCTTTAGCCAGGACAAGTCCTGAATCGGCTCGCGAGGTCGTGAGCTCTCGAGGATCCCCTGAGGGACCTGTCGACCCGGTCGAGAGGGCCTCGTGAGAGCTAGTGCTGGCCGTAGCATGGCATGCGTGCAGCGTGCGCGCGCTTTGCCCGGCCCCACCCGCGAGGGGCTCGCGAGGGGGAGGCAGCTTATGCGAACTCCAAATTAAGGCAGGAACCAGAACGCAAGAAATCACACGAACGAGAAAAGTCACCCTCCCCGCACACACAAATGAAAATTCAACTCCAACTTAAATCCGAAGCAAGGAAGCACGACTACAAATAGGGAGTCCAAAAAGCAAATGGCCGCGTCCGGCGCCTAGTCTAGTCTTCGACGTCTTCTCACCAGCGCGGAGCTATGAAAGCACAAGTGCTCCCTAGGTGGTTTTGGTAATTAATGTCAACATATCTCTTGTTGGACTAACACTTTTATCTAGTATGTTTTAGATAAGTTCAACAATGAAGTGGCATGGACTAAAGGATGTGGGAACTCCTTCTAGATGCTAAGGACAAAAGATTGGCTCAAGCTTCAAGCTCAAGACTCTTCATTTCCATTTTAGTGATCCAAGATCACATTGAGTCTATAGGAAAAGCCAATACTATCAAGGAGGGATGAGGTGTTGCTTAGTGAGTTTCTTGCTCCACGGTGCTTAGTGATATGCTCCAAGACCCTCAACTACTTTCCCACTTCCACACATATGACCTAAACCTAAAGCCAAAATCGGTCACACCGATTCTTTCTATCCGACGCCACCGATTTCAGATGTCTTAGCCACTGCCACAAACCCTAAGCAAATCGGTCTTACCGATAGGGATCTCGGTCTCACCAAGATGGGATTGTAATCTCTCTGTATATGTCCATTACCAAAATTGGTCTCACCGAGTTTGAGCAATCGGTACTACCGAGATTACAATACAAACTTCCTGGTTGACTCATTACCAAAATCGGTCCTATCGAGTTTGTGTAATCGGTCCAACCGAGTTTGCCTGACCAACTCTCTGGAAAACTTATTACCAAAATCGGTCTCACCGAGTTTGTGTAATCGGTCTTACCGAGATTACGTTATGCCCTAACCCTAACCATGTCGGTCTCATTGAGTTGCATTTCGGTCCCACCGAAAACCCTAACAGTCACATTATTTGCTAAGTCGGTCTGACCAAGTTTAACGATTCGGTCCCACCGAGTTTGGTAGATTGTGTGTAACAGTTAGATTTTGTGTGGAGGCTATATATACCCATCCACCTCCTCTTCATTCATGGAGATAGCCATCAGACTGAACCTACACTTCCAGCATACATTTTCTGAGAGAGAACTACCTACTCATGTGTTGAGGCCAAGATATTCCATTCCTACCATATGAATCTTGATCTCTAGCCTTCCCCAAGTTGCTTTCCACTCAAATCTTCTTTCCACCAGATCCAAAACCTATGAGAGAGAGTTGAGTGTTGGGGAGACTATCATTTGAAGCACAAGAGCAAGGAGTTCATCATCAATGCACCATTTGTTACTTCTTGGAGAGTGGTGTCTCCTAGATTGGCTAGGTGTCACTTGGGAGCCTCCGACAAGATTGTGGAGTTAAACCAAGCAGTTTGTAAGGGCAGGGAGATCGCCTACTTCGTGAAGATCTACCGCTAGTGAGGCAAGTCCTTCATGGGCAACGGCCATGGTGGGATAGACAGGGTTGCTTCTTCGTGGACCCTTCGTGGGTGGAGCCCTCCATGGACTCGCGCAACCGTTACCCTTCGTGGGTTGAAGTCTCCATCAACGTGGATGTACGATAGCACCACCTATTGGAACCACGCCAAAAACATCCATGTCTCCAATTGCGTTTAATCCTCCAAAACCCTTCCCTTTACTTTCTTGCAAGTTGCATGCTTTACTTTCCGCTGCTCATATACTCTTTGCATGCTTGCTTGATATGTATTGTGAATGTTAAACTTGTGCCTAAACTCCACTTAAACTTAAGGAAACTTTAAAACTCCAACTTTGTCACTTAGTGTCTAATCACCCCCCCCCCTCTAGACACCTCTTCTCAAGGTCCTGCAAGTGGTATCAGAGCTTTGGTCTCCATTGCCTTAGTTTAATGACCATTGGAGGAAGATGGATGAGTCTACTTTGGGGAGTCTTAGACATAGAGTGCCTATTCGTGATGGAGAGTATTTTCATGAGTGGAAAAGTGAGATGCTTGTAATTTTCAATCAATATCATTTGAACAAGTACATTGCTAGCCCTTGAGCACCTTATGTTGATCCTATGCATCCTACCCATGATGAGTCAATTGACATGATTAGGAATCTTAGAACTGCAGAACTTATCATTAGAGGATTGCCTAGAAACTTGATTGGATGTTTGCCTACTCTTAAGTGTGCCTACACTATATGGAAATTTCTTGAGGAACAATTTCCAGATTATTCCTTGAAAAATCTTGATGAAATCCTTCATAAGTCTATTGCTTTGAGTAAGATGAATACTAGTGATCCTATGTTTGGTGATCGTCTATTTGAGCTTACAAACCTTATGCGTGCCAAAGGAAATGTTGGTATTATTAGTGATATTATTTCCGAAGCTATAAAAATTCATAAGCAAGATCATTGTCAAACTCATTATAATGAATCACCCTCTCTAGGACTTGATCCACCACATGACAATGTTGAACATGGATACTATGATGAGGATGATGATAGTGACTTCGATCTTGATGATGCGATGAGACACTCTGGTCTTATGGCAAATGTTTGGGGATATATGTCAGGAGGAAAGGAATGGATTCTTGATAGTGGATGTACCGATCACATGACCGGAGATAAAGACATGTTTCATGAGCTTGCTGATAATGATAGTCCTCGAAAGTATGTCACTTTCGGTGACAACTCAAAGGGTAAGGTGGTTGGCCTCGGTAAGGTGGCCATATCACATGATAGCTCCATACAAAATGTCATGCTCGTTGAATCTCTTGGATACAACTTACTTTCAGTATTTAGACTTGCTGATTTCGGTTTCAATGTCCTATTTACTGAAGTAGATTGCCAAGTGTTTCGTTGAGACAATCATAAAATGGTCTTTACCGGTGTGCGTAGAGGTGATCTATACATTGTTGATTTCACTAAAAAGGCTCAACCTAAAACTTGCTTCATTGCTAAATCCTCAAAAGGTTGGTTATGGCATAGACGATTAGGTCATGTTGGTATGCGAAACCTTGACAAGCTTATTAAAGGAAATCATATCCTTGGAGTTAACGATGTCATAATTGATAAGGATAGAGTTTGCAGTGCTTGTCAAGCAGGTAAACAGGTTGGAGGAAGGCATCCTGTGAAGAACATCATGACCACAAGGAGGCCACTCGAGCAACTTCACATGGATCTCTTTGGTCCCAACTCCTACAAGAGTCTCGGTGGAAATTCTTTTGGTCTAGTTATAGTTGATGATTTTTCAAGATTTACGTGGGTGTTCTTTCTCGATGAAAAATCGCAGGTCCAAAAGATCTTCAAAAACTTAGCTAGGAAGGCTCAAAATCAATTTGAAGTGAAGATCAAGAAGGTTCGCAGTGACAATGGAACGGAGTTCAAGAACGCAAATGTGGACACCTTTCTTGACGAAGAAGGGATTTCACACGAGTTCTCGGCTACGTACACACCTCAACAAAAACGGAGTTGTTGAGAGGAAGAACCGGATGCTCATCGAAATGGCGAGAACGATGCTTGATGAGTACAAGACGCCGAAGCACTTTTGGGCAGAAGCGGTTGAGATAGCTTGTCATGCAACAAATCGCTTGTATCTTCACAAGCTACTTGGCAAGACGGCATACGAGCTTCTCACTGGTAACAAACCCCAAGTTGGATACTTTCGAGTATTCGGCTCAAAGTGCTACATTCTTGATAAGCATCACCGTTCTAAATTTGCTCCTAAATCTCATGAAGGTTTCCTACTAGGTTATGGCTCAAACTCTCACATTTACCGTGTCTACAACAATTTCACCCGAAAGGTTGAAGAGACGGTAGATGTGAAGTTTGATGAATCTAACGGCTCGCAAGTAGAGCAGTTGCCAATTGATGTAGGAGACAAAGATCCTTCGGAAGCAATCCAAGACTTGTCTATTGGAAAGGTCCGTCCAACAGAGGTGAAGGAGAGTACCTCGTCTGTCCAAGTGGAAGCTTCTACTTCACGACAAGGTGAACCAAGAGTTGATACAGAAGCATCCACAAGTGGGACACGCCAAGATGAAGAAAACGAGGAAGTGCATCAAGATGAACGTCAACAACCTCCTTCTCCGCCGCGACAAGAGAACGACAACGCCAACAATGAAGAAGGCCAAGAAGAAGAACAAGATGAAGAAGATGTTCAACGAAGACCCAAGCAAAAGCTTTCACGAGTTCGAGCAAGAATTGCTAAAGATCATCCTGTCGAGCAAATCTACAATGACATTCAAACCGGGAGAATCACTCGCTCTAAAACTCGTTTAGCTAACTTTTGTGAGAACTATTCTTTCATCTCTAGCATTGAACCTATGAAGGTTGAAGAAGCATTGGAAGATCCGGATTGGATAAATGCTATGCATGAAGAGCTACACAACTTTGAGAGAAACCAAATTTGGACATTGGTTGAGAAGCCCGACAACAACCACAACGTCATCGGTACCAAATGGGTGTTTCGCAACAAGCAAGATGAAGATGGACAAGTAGTTCGCAACAAAGCATGTCTCGTCGCCCAAGGCTACACACAAGTCGAAGGTATGGACTATGGTGACACTTATGCTCCCGTTGCTAGACTTGAGTCCATTCGCATCTTACTTGCCTATGCTAATCGTCATGATATCCCCTTGTACCAAATGGACATTAAGAGTGCTTTTCTAAATGGTGAAATATAGGAGGAAGTTTATGTTAAGCAACCTCCCGGCTTTGTCAATCCTAAGAAACCCAATCATGTTTACAAACATCACAAAGCTCTTTATGGTCTTAAACAAGCTCCTAGAGCATGGTATAAATGCTTGACCAAGTTTCTTATTGAAAAAGGCTTTGAAATTGGGAAAATTGATTCTACTCTTTTTACTAAAAGGGTTAATGGAGAACTATTTGTGTGCCAAATCTATGTTGATGATATTATATTTGGTTCAACTAACCCTCATTTTAGTGAAAAGTTTGGGAAGCTAATGTTAGAGAAGTTTGAGATGTCTATGATGAGTGAACTCAAATTCTTTCTTGGGTTGCAAATCAAGCAAACAAAGGAAGGTACCTTTGTTTCTCAAACGAAGTACACCAAGGACTTATTCAAGAAGTTCAATATGCAAGAATGCAAAGGTATGTCTACACCCATGCCTACTAGTGGACATATTGATTTGACCAAAGATAGTGAACCGGTTGATCAAAAGGTTTATCGCTCTATGATTGGTTCATTGTTATATCTATGTGCTTCACGTCCCGATATCATGCTAAGTGTGTGCATGTGTGCACGATATCAAGCTGCTCCTAAGGAATGTCATCTTAAGGCCGTGTGAAAAGGATAGTGAGATACTTAATCCATACACCAAATTTTGGCATTTGGTATCCTAAGAGGGCCTCTTTCGATCTTGTTGGCTATTCCGACTCGGACTATGCCGGAAACAAGGTTGATAGAAAGTCCACTTCGGGTACTAGTCAATTTCTTGGTAGATCTCTTGTGTCTTGGTCCTCCAAGAAACAAAACTCGGTATCCTTATCCACCGCCGAAGCTGAATATATTGCCGCTGGTTCATGTTGTGCTCAATTACTTTGGATGACCCAAACTCTTAAAGACTATGGGATATATGTGAGACATGTTCCATTGCTTTGTGACAATGAAAGTGCTATCAAAATTGGTCATAATCATGTGCAACATTCTCGAACTAAGCATATTGAAGTTCGTCATCATTTCATTCGAGATCATGTTGCTAAGGGTGACATTGATCTTAAGCATGTTCGCACCGAAAAGCAATTAGCGGATATATTCACTAAACCTCTTGATGAGAAAGTGTTTTGCAGGTTAAGAGGAGAATTGAACATCATTGATGCTTCAAACTTGGAGTAGAAACTCCATTGGATACATGCAAGACATGAGCTTATGACTAACCCTTGATATTTCTCTTATGATGAAAATCTTATGTCTTGGATATATTTGCATCTTGCATGTTATCTAACCCATGTACGTACTTGGTGGAATCAAATTCCATGAAATTGTAATCTACTCACATCTTGAGCAATCTCTACATCACCAAGTCTCTACACTATGGTGGTTGAAAACAAGGAAGCACGGAACCATTCAAACATATCCTTTGACAAATTCTATGTTGAGCATCATGATTGTCATTTTGGATACACAAGTGCTCTTCCTTGCAAGAACTAACCCATGTAGGTAGATGGACTCAAATTCCAAGTGGTGCTCCAACTCTTGATGAGCTACATCAACCTTGAGCAACCCACACAAGTTCAACTACATGTTCAACACCACCAACCAAGGTATGTTATTCCATCTTAGAGAAGCTTTACTCCAAGTCATGAGCTAAAGCAACTCGACAAGATGTGAAACATCAAGATGCTTAAACGAAAAATGGCAACCCCATTTTGAGCTTAAACGATGAGTATGACCTATGATCAAGTGATCTCACTTGACTCCTAAGTCAATATACTCTAACATAGGTGACTCTATCGCCGACGATCTCTAGATGAAGTTTCTTGTGTTCTTTTCTGTGTTTTTGCATTTATCTCATGCATATTTGTTTCCCCTTTCAAAAAAAAACTTCATCTAGATTTCTTTCTGTTTGCTCTGCATTTTCTGCATTCCAATTCCTTGCACATCTTTCAGTAAATTCCTTGCAAATCTTTGTGAGATCTTACCAGTCTAGTGAGCTAAGGTGACAAGTGTTTTCTCTGTGATGAACTCAGTTTCACCGATTTGTTGTTTTCGGTCCAACCGAATCCTTTCGGTACAACTGAAGCATACCACTCAGTGCCACCGATTTCACACCAGGAAAAACAGTTTGCCACATATTCTATGATTCTTCTGATCCAGCTCCACTCAATGAATCTTGTCCTCTACAAGCATCATATTTTTTATCATTGCTTTGTGTTGTGTCTCAAGGACCAAACCCATTAGACAGATTCCAGAAGACCCTTCTTGGAAATTGATGTCAAAGGGGGAGAGAGAGAGATCACATCAAAGCTTATCATTTAGAGAGAGATCACATCAAAAAGAGTATATCACCTTCTTAAGGGGGAGAGAGCTCCTCAAGGGGGAGAGAGATCCTCAGGGGAGAGAGAGAGATCTCCAGGGGGAGAGAATACTTAAGTAGAAAGTATTTCTCAAGGATCCTAGATGCTTGGTGTTCAAGAGGAGAGATGCCACATGTCTTCTTGAGGGGAGAGACATGTTCATACGATCTTTTGTGCTTATTTGCATTAGCATGCATTAGCTCTGATCATCACTCATATCTTTCAGCTCTGATTCTTCAGCTCTGATTTTCTATTCCCTATCTTCTCCCAGTATCCCATGCTAGATTCAGGGGGAGCAAGATATCTAAGGGAAAGAAATCATTCAAAATTCATTGCATATCTTTACTCTTGGGGACATGTCTAATCCAATGTGGTACTTAGTACTCACTCTCTACATGTCATCCCAGTCTTGGTATTCTTGTGGTTTCTTCTGTTTGCTCTGGCTAGTAGATGTATCTGTGTTATCTAACCTTGTTTACGTAGGTTCATTCCATCCTAAGCCAACTCAAGACTACAAGGTAAGTATATGCATCACAGTCATGTGTATGAGGAATTCTTGCTGATGTACATACTGTTTGCAAGAAGGACTCATGGGCATGAAGGTATTCTCTTTAATATTCTTTGCTCTGATGCATATGGCCAAGATACATGTAACACATTGCCTGCTCTATCATGGTTATACTCTCACATACTTCTATATTCCATATTTACATGATTGCATACATGTAGGGGGAGCCTATGCTTGTTACATGTCTTTCCAAAGCTTTACTTGCTATTCTTTATGTCTTTATCTAAAAGCTTTGATGTATGTTGTCATCAATTACCAAAAAGGGGGAGATTGAAAGCACAAGTGCTCCCTAGGTGGTTTTGGTAATTAATGTCAACATATCTCTTGTTGGACTAACACTTTTATCTAGTATGTTTCAGATAAGTTCAACAATGAAGTGGCATGGACTAAAGGATGTGGGAACTCCTTCTAGATGCTAAGGACAAAGGATTGGCTCAAGCTTCAAGCTCAAGACTCTTCATTTTTACATTTTAGTGATCCAAGATCACATTGAGTCTATAGGAAAAGCCAATACTATCAAGGAGGGATGAGGTGTTGCTTAATGAGTTTCTTGCTCCACAGTGCTTAGCGATATGCTCCAAGACCCTCAACTACTTTCCCACTTCCATACATATGACCTAAACCTAAAGCCAAAATTGGTCACATCGATTCTTTCTATCCGGCGCCACTGATTTCAGATGTCTTAGCCACTGCCACAAACCCTAAGCTAATCGGTCTTACTGATAGGGATCTCGGTCTCACCGAGATGGGATTGTAATATCTTTGTATATGTCCATTACCAAAATTGGTCTCACCGAGTTTGAGCAATCAGTACTACCGAGATTACAATGCAAACTTCCTGGTTGACTCATTACCAAAATCGGTCCTACCGAGTTTGTGTAATCGGTCCAACCGAGTTTACCTGACCAACTCTCTGGAAAACTTATTACCAAAATCGGTCTCACCGAGTTTGTGTAATCGGTCTTACCGAGATTACGTTATGCCCTAACCCTAGCCATGTCGGTCTCACCGAGTTGCATTTCGGTCCCACCGAAAACCCTAACGGTCACATTATTTGCTAAGTCGGTCTGACCGAGTTTAACGATTCGGTCCCACCGAGTTTGGTAGATTGTGTGTAACGGTTAGATTTTGTGTGGAGGCTATATATACCCCTCCACCTCCTGTTCATTCGTGGAGAGAGCCATCAGACTGAACCTACACTTCCAGCATACATTTTCTGAGAGAGAACTACCTACTCATGTGTTGAGGCCAAGATATTCCATTCCTACCATATGAATCTTGATCTCTAGCCTTCCCCAAGTTGCTTTCCACTTAAATCTTCTTTCCACCAGATCCAAAACTTATGAGAGAGAGCTGAGTGTTGGGGAGACTACGCACAAGAGCAAGGAGTTCATCATCAACGCACCATTTGTTACTTCTTTGAGAGTGGTGTCTCCTAGATTGGCTAGGTGTCACTTGAGAGCCTCCGACAAGATTGTGAAGTTGAACCAAGCAGTTTGTAAGGGCAAGGAGATCGCCTACTTCGTGAAGATCTACCGCTAGTGAGGCAAGTCCTTCGTGGGCGACGGCCATGGTGGGATAGACAAGGTTGCTTCTTCGTGGACCCTTCGTGGGTGGAGCCCTCCGTGGACTCGCGCAACCGTTACCCTTCGTGGGTTGAAGTCTCTATCAACGTGGATGTACGATAGCACCACCTATCGGAACCACGCCAAAAGCATCCGTGTCTCCAATTGCGTTTGAATCCTCCAAAACCCTTCCCTTTACTTTCTTGCAAGTTCCATGCTTTACTTTCCGCTGCTCATATACTCTTTGCATGCTTGCTTGATATGTATTGTGAATGTTAAATTTGTGCCTAAACTCCACTTAAACTTAAGGAAACTTAAAAACTGCAACTTTGTCACTTAGTGTCTAATCACCCCCCTCTAGACACCTCTTCTCAAGGTCCTACAAGCTAAGTGCTGCCACTGGGCGTGGGAGGGAGCTCCCGAGGCCCAAGGGCAGCACTCCTGAGACTCCGGGGCGTGTACAGCCCCACTCATTATTATGTGAGAGTGTCACGGGCGGCGAGCTTCACAGGCACTGGGCCTTCTTCACAGGCACCGGGCCTTGCTTCATATCGCCAGATGAGGGCCCTGCCTTGCGCCACCCTCGGCCACCATTGGCGGCGACCGGAGACCAGGACGACGCCAAAGGGGCAAAGGGGACGCCAGCGGCGCCCTCGGCGACCACGGGTCCTCTGCCGGGGGTAGGCTTTGCAGCACCTCCCAGGCAGAGGGCCTACCTCCGGGGGATGCCTTGCTCCATGCGCCGTGGGGAGGGGCCTGGCTCCCGGCCCCTCTCCTGCAGCCCCCAGTGCACTCCTCCTGGTGGAAGAGAGGCTGCCGAGCTGGGGCAGCCATTCGCTGCTATGACCTGAACCTCCTGCGACCCATGGTTAGCATAAGCTTGCTCCTAAGGAATCAGTGGTACCCGGTAGCTGCTGCTGCCGGCGCGGTTGGTGAGGCTCCCTGGAGGTTCCTGGAAGGGCTCGGCCTCTAGCGTCTCTTCCTCCTAGCCTGGCCAGGGGAACGAGCCAGGGTCGTCTTCCAGCACGTACTCCCGATCCACCATGCGGGGCACGTAAGCCTCCGAAGCCGCCGCCTCGAAGACTTCGCCGTAGTGCCCCATGCTCCATGTTGCCTGGCCTAGCGTGCCGTCTTGAGGATGGTAGGGCAGCGGCCCGCCCGGGCCGTAGGCGGCGATGCGCATGCCCTCGTTCATCGGAGGTGGTGCGGGTGCGGCATGGCGTCCAACGCTGATGGTTGAGCTAGTGTCGACGAAGCCTTGGGGCGTGCCTGGGGGCACGCGGGCGCAAAGTAGCCCGTCGCGTGATCTGACCAGGGCCCAGGGTGGAAGCTGGAAGCAGAAGGGCAATGCCCCTGAGGCCGCGACATCCAGGAGCTTGGCAACGCGCTCCAGCAACGCATCCCACCCACTCTCCATCAACCTGCATCGTAGTAGCTCCCGAGCCACAGTGAGCGCGGCTCTCATGTTTGCTTGTTCCCGTCGGGTGTGCGGCGCCATGGCCGCGGCGTGGCTTGAGGCCCTTGCGGCTGCCTGCACCTGCCGCGGGGTAAGGGCGGGCAGTGCGTCACCGTGCTGCGGTGCGCGGGCTGCCTGGGGCGTGGGGTTGAGGTCTTCTTGGGCAGGCAGCGTGGCCCGAGCTGGCCAGGCTACCCAGCGGTCGGCGCCGGTCATCGGGTCGCCGGACATGGATGCGACGAAGCAGTGGGATGCGGACCAGTGGAAGGAAGACTTCGGCGCGCCCCTACCTGGTGCGCCAAATGTCGGACATCGGGTTCCGGTAAAACCCTTGAGGTTCGAACACTGGGTGCGCACGAAGGTTTCCCCCTACCGAAACACGCTCTCAGCCTTGCCGCGATCTCTAAGCTAGCTAGATGTAATACTCTACTCCTGTGTGGTGGTGGTGGATTGCCTCTTGCGCTGATGATGAACAGTACAAGGAAAGAACAGCTTCCTGAGGAGGAACTTGTGTGGGTGAGGATGATCTGAATCAGTTCGTCCCTAGATGAGATGCCCCTCCTACTGTGGTGGCTAGCCCTATTTATAGAGGCCCTGGTCCTCTCCCCAAATATTGAGCGGGAAGGGATCCAACAACGGCCATTTTGAAAGGGGACAGCTAGTACAAGCTATCCTGACTAAAGGTGGTCTTCGCCTGTCAAAGGCTCTGGTGGTGACGCCGCCTTGGGCTCCAGATGACCTCCGTCATGCCGTCCTGCTGGTCTTGGTCTTGTTGCACCGATATGAAAACATTTGCCTGATGCCTCGGTACTCCGCGCCTACGCTTGCCCCCTTAGCACCAAAGGGGAAATGAGGACACTACGCAGGCTGGCGCCCGCCTGGGCTTGGTCGTCATGGCTTGCGTCACGGGAACCTCGCGAGGTACCCCTCGCCTTGATCTCTCCGCCTCCCTCGCGAGCCTGCCTAGGGAGGCCGCTCCTGAGGAGGCCTTGTGTCGTCCGCCCCGCTAGGCCTAGCCCCTCGCGAGGGTCTTGAGTGTTGGCTGATAAAGACGGGCCGTACTGGGCCACTAGTGGAGCCACGCCGCGGACCGCAGGCAGGCAAGTCTGGGGACCCCCGTTCCCAGAACGCCGACAACTACACCATAGCACTACTTCCCCAACAGATAGATTGGTCGGGAAAATAGCTTCAGCCGACAGACAGTCGGTCGGGAAAGACTATTGCCGACCGACACGGTCTGTTGGGGAAAGTCCAGACGGGAAAGCCTTTTCCCGACCGACATATCTTACCGACCGACCGTTGGACAACTATAGGAAGCATTACCGACCGATATTTTGTTGGCCCTGCCATGCACCTTACCCGACCGATTTTCTGTTATGAACCTTTCCCGACCGACTATTCGATGGCAATACCTTCGCTGACCAATTTTTCGTTGGCTCTACTATAAATACTACAAATTCTGCTTCAGAGATATGAAGGCCCATAAAACTTACCACTAGCTATGGAAATCAAAAGTTTGTGCTAAACTCAAGGTCTTTGGATGGCTTATGTTGTCTGACAGATTAAACACCAGAAACATGTTGAAGAGAAGACACTCTAACATTGGTACAAACCTGAACTGCTTACTATGTGGCCAAAAAGAAGAAGACATAGATCACTTGATCCTAACATGCCCATTTAGTAGAAACTGCTGGTCAACCTTTGGGATAGACCCTGGCGATCAGGCCACTTGATTGGCCTGGCTAGAGCAAGCTAAAATTATTTGGGACAGGCCTTTGTTCATGGAAATCATCCTTCAAGCATCCTGGAGCATTTGGAAGGAAAGGAACAACAAACTTTTCAGAAATATTATCCCCTCCTACCACTCCTGGCTCGCCAGATTCAGAGAAGAGTTTAGTCTCCTCCAATATAGAGGAAAAGACAACAAGAAGGATTTCATCTTCTTGCTTTTAGATTCCCTACCATCTGATTAATTGTACTCCTTAGACCTTTTCTATCCCCTGGGGGGAGACATGTACATGATGTAACTACTCCTTGTAATTTGTTATAAATATTAATATATATGACAGTGGGAGCCTCTCCCACTGTCCTGGTTCCTCAAAAAAACAATCTGATGATATTAGTTTTGCCAACCAACTTTTTGTTGGCCCTACAATGAACCTTTCCCGACCAACTATAGGACAAGGCTTCCTTTTGCCGATCGATGGTTCGTAAACATTTTGCCAATGGTATGGTCCGTTACATTTGTAGGAGTGACCGAAACACCCAATAGGTTTATAAAATGATAGGTGCATGTTTGACGATTCAATGTATGGTCCGTTACACAAGATATCCATTACAAAATGATAGCTACAAGATCATTGTTTTTGCTCCGTTACAGAAGATATCTAGTTGACGCAAACTGATAGCTACAAGATCATTGTTTTTGCTCCA
This sequence comes from Triticum aestivum, assembly GCF_018294505.1. Classification (NCBI taxonomy): domain Eukaryota; kingdom Viridiplantae; phylum Streptophyta; class Magnoliopsida; order Poales; family Poaceae; genus Triticum; species Triticum aestivum. Next base: position 383,346,624 of record NC_057810.1, on the reverse strand, counting down.
TTACAGAAGATATCTACTTCTTGGTCCTCTTTGTCTTTCCTACAGAATCCAACAGCAACCTGGAAAGACAAAAAAGCATACAATTAATATATATGCAAGCTGATGAAATTTCCTTTCCACTAAGTAGATTTGTACTCCCTCTCTCTCAGTTTACAAGGCGTGCGCGTACCCCTAGGTCGTCAATTTGACCAACCTAATACAAGTAATATATTACAAAAAATATACCAATATAAGCTTCAGATGTTCTATTTTCAAAAGACATAATTTTTGTGTTATATAGTTCCTGGTGGCAACAATAGATACATTGGGGATACTATAAATACATTGGGGATACTATAGTTTGTAAAACTATGGTATGTACTTGGACCAAACACCTCAAAGTATTTTCAAAACTACAGTTTTTTCTAGAAACTAGGCCAATACCCATGCGTTGCAACAGGGGAAATAGATGTATATATTGATGATATATTCAAGTGATACTCTCAAGAATCAACTCAACCAAAAATTTGCTTGTGCATTAAAACAGGAGAAAAAGGTATACTTACATTATTAAAAGAACACGTGTGCAAGGCATGAGGATCAAGCTCTGCTGATGTGATAGAAGTAGAAGAACTTCCGAAAATTCTGAAGCACGAACATTTGCCGGGCTATCTTCCTGGGCTTTTTGCCAGGCAACCAGTATGAGCTCACACAGAAGTTTGAGTTCACACACTTGTTGCTTCTGTCCCCAATTTCCCATAATCACATTGCTTAAGCGGCAAGTCCTGTCATAGATTATATACTGCTAGAAAATCCGGTGCAAAAAATGAGAAGTCAACTATAGTAAGTGCCATAAACATTTAAAGTTTGTTTGCTCGATGCAATGAAACCTTCCATTTAAAACAACTAATTACTTGTATTCATATACATCCAATAAGTATATGTACAATAACATTGTGCTTACCTTGAACAAGAAATTTATGCTTTCCGAAAAATAAGAGAAATAAATTGTGGAGGAAACAGCTAAGAGAATAAGACGACTCAATGAAACCTTCTGCCCTATGCATCAACTCCAAATTCGCCACAATAAATAATACATATTTGTTAAAGTGTAGGAAAAACAATCATCAAAGCAGCAAAACAATGTGATTATGTTCAAAAAACTACTTCACAACTAAAACATATTTAGGAGAAAAATTACCGGCCTTTATTTCTTATCTAGGGGGAGATATAGGTTGTTTGTTTGCTACCTCTCATGGCCACACAGTGAACCCCTTGGGCGTGAACTTTTGCTAAAATCACCAAGAGCTGCTCCTATGTGCTGGTTGTCATGAAAATTATGCAACAGATAGGGGACATGTCAGTACAAATTTAGCACGCATAGATGATTTACATGCGTCAGAGAGGGGACATCAGTTTGCAGCTCTTGCATCGATCCAGCACAAACACGCATTAATCAACACCTAAGCATCTTGCATCCATCAACACCACACACACATCTCTCAGGCCGGGGAATAACAGCGCTACACACGCACGCATATTACCAACACCAGGTACGCATCAATCAGGTTTCCTGGCAATGCATCAAATAAGAGCCACTTATATTCAGAAATGCATCAGAGAAAAACATATGTACTTCAGTGCCACAAATTAGATTAAATTAAGCCATTACTTTCAGAGAAGCATATGTACTCTACATACAAATCTTCATACGTATAAGAGCCAGAACCTATGAAACCATCAGGTTACGCATAAGAGAAATAAAGATTATAAATACTAGGTTAGCCTAGAAACAAGATTCAGAAATAGCAACTTTAAAAGCAACTACCAGTGTATGATGCTCTGTTCTGTACTATGGATGCGCCCTAATGCTCATAAATGTGTGTGTGCCTAGTGAGACTTGTAGTTACAAAAAATATCAATTATGGAATTAGCCAAAAATAAGACGATGAGTATTTTCTATTCAGCAAAACATTCATGACCAGACTGAAAGACAAGATTAATGACAAACAGTACAACAGGAGGTTATTCATGAACAAACTGAAGGACTAGATTCAGGAACAAACAGTACAAGAGGAAGTTATCTAAGACAAACTGAAGCTATGTAAAAGGAAAGTTTATCCATGGTAGCTTAATTAACTTGAACAATCCTCTTATGTAAAAGGAAAGTTTTTACATATGAACAATCCTCTTATGAAGCACACAGAGACATTAAACATGGTGGCAGACTAAGCACATCATGGCAGATTAAGCACAAAACACAAACAGATCTAGGGGACTTTTTTTGGAAGAACAAAAAATAACCCATCTTGCACAGAAGCATAACAAGAGTAACACCAAAAACATGACTCTTAGTGTAAGGTGAACTATATGGCCAATGGAAAGAAAGGATCAATACATATTGCTACCACAAAATTTGCAATGGAAATAAACAAAATCTGCACACAACAACTCAACTTCTAAAATTAGTTCATATTGCTACCATAAAGCTTCTCTCAAAGCTCAACTTCTCACAATTAGGCTAGCTAGCAGCAGTACACAGCAAACCGGAGAACCAGAGAAGAAATGCATGAGGTGCCTTGTCCTGAACATCTACTCGTTCCCCACCACTGGAGCTCCCCATTCCCCACCACCGGAGCACTCTTTTCCACGCCAGCACGCTGTCGCAATATGCCACCAGGGGGGGAGAGATAGAAGGAGGGAGGCAAGGATGAGAGGAAGGAGCTGTACCTCAGCCGTTGCCCAGCAGCACGCTGCCCCGATCCAACTCGCCGCTGCCGCTGTTTGTCCCTTCGTGGTGGAGATGGGGGAGGTCGGGCTAGGGAGGGGGCGGCAGCTTTGCTGGATGTAGCACGAGGGCGTGGTGCCGGCGGTGGAGAGGCCGGACAGCATTGGGCGGCGCTGGAGCGGCGCGACAGAAGGACGGCGGCGTGGGGCAGCGCTGCAGAGGCAGGGCGGGGTGGGATCAACTGGCGATAGCCCCGGGCGGTGTATGGCGGCGGTGCGACGGCGCGGGATCGACCACGGACCCCAGGCGGCGGGCGTGGGGAACTAATGATGAGGTGGAGAGAACTCTTAGGAGAAGACTTGTCTTTTCTTATTTAAGAAGAGACAAGAGGTGATCTCTTAGCATAATATGTCTCATCATATTTTGAGGAATTGCTAGTTATTGAAGATAAGGCTAAGAGATGACCCATTATAGACAGATTTTGTTGTCATCTCTAAATCACATACAAGACTTAAGATAAGACTATCTTGTCAACCATTGTACATGCCCCAAGAGCTAGGGATTTGGTTGACTTTTCACGTGCGAGGGGAACGAAACGAGGAGCCGGTTGAGCCGGTTATTAGCGCTAAACTTTTGGCCATTCGCGCCCGTGGCTCATTTAGTGTTCGATTGTTGGTCGACGTTATTTCCCGATCATGGTTTGTGGTCCATAAAAGAATTCCCGACCGACCGTTGGACGACGTATGCTATAGTATTCTCACGGTGAGTCACTTCATAGAGGTTTTTTGACCAACAATCCGTTAAAAAAAATTCTGGTAGACTATCAGCCGGCAATACTGTGAAAATTTCGATGCATGGTGTAGTGAAAAGACTGGTATAAAAACATACCTAAAAACACAGGATGGCAGAGGTGCTGAAATTCGTGCAGGTTCTTCGAGTTATCTTAAGTATTGTTTTATTCAATTTCATTTTATTTTTCTGTAAAGATTGCTATGTTTTTCAAGTTATACGGGTGCCCATATGATCCCACGCGGTCGTATGGAACGCCACTTTGATTATGTTTCTTTAGGTGATTCATGTGATGGACCTTGCGACCACCCATGCGACCGCCAAACGTTTGCATGAAAGGCCATCGATCATTCTATCACTGAGAGCTATAACCTTCATTCTTAAAAAACAACTCTTTTCTTGCAGGACAGAGGAAGTCAAACAAACGCTATAATGGGAAGTCGATCATCCGATAGACCGTCAAACACTCTATAAAGGAAGAACCCAGCCGAAGGAACCCATCCGACCAGTCGTATGGAGGGCCATCAATCGCGATTTCTTTCCGATCCTTAAGAGATTTTTCCCGATACTATCTGGTTTGTTTCCAATTCTCTTTAACTTCCTTATACTACTAGGGAAAACTTTATATACAGAATCTTAGCAGTAGCGCGGGTAAAAAAAAGGCGCTACTGATAATTAGTAGTAGCGCTTTCTATTTTCAGGCGCTACTAGTAGGTGGTTAGCAGTAACGTGTTCTGGAATACCGCGCTGTTGTTATGGCTAGCCCGGGCCCAGGTGCCCATCCAAACTTAGCGGTAGCGCCTATCTTGGACCAGCGCTACAACTATTGACTTTAGTAGTGGCGTTTTACCTAGAAACACGCTACTACTAATCCCAGGCTATCATCAGCCCACGCCTGACCTCTTAGTCTTCCCTCCTCACTATCCATCTCTCCACTCTCTCTCCCACCCTCGTCGACGGCGGCCTGCCCCCGCGCTGCTTCGGCCGCCCTCCCTTGGCCCGTGCCTGCCCTCCTCTGTCACATTTCCGCTGCCGTCGCCGCCTCCTTCCTCGTCGGTAAGCCGCCTCCCTCCTCATCCTCCCTCCTCCTGCTCTCTCCTTTCTCCTCCCTCCTCCCTCCTCGGTCGGCCGCCCTCCTCCTTTCTCTCCTTCCTCCCTCCCTTCCTCCTCCTACGGGCACCATCCTCCCTCCTCCTCCTCTCTCTCTCTCCTCCCTCCCTCCTCCCTCTATCCCTCCTCCCTCTGTTCTTGTAGAAATGTAGGTTTTTTTAATATTTTTCAATTACAATAGAATGTAGAATGTAAATGTTTAATAAATGTAGAGGTTATGAGATATTTAGTATTGTAGATTATTTAATAGAATAGAATTTTTTCAATAATCTGGATTATTTGAATAAAATAGTTTTTTTAAGTAATGAAGGGGCAAAAAAATCAAATATCTTTTAAAATTTAGTATTAATTTAGGTTATTTGAATAGAATATAATAGAATTTTTTACTAATGGTTTCTATATTATGGTTTGTATTTTACTACATTTAGTCTGAAATTAGGGCTTTTTCTAGGGTTCATAGTATATTTCAAATATATTTCAGCAATCAAACTCTAAGTTATGTGAAATTAGGTCATCTTTCTATGGTTCAAGAAGTAGAGAGTAGGTAAAAAACCAGTGCATTTTTCTACGGTTTAGGGTTTTACTAAGTACTAAAATGAGGATAATAATATTTTTGTTTATATTTTGTTTTTGCAAAAATCAAGGAGCCCTGCATCATCCCCGTAGTCGTCCCCGTCACCGACCCCCACTGACCTCGAGGTGAGACCTCTAAGATGTTTTCATAGATGTAGTAGAGTAGTAGATGAGTAGTTGTGACAATTTCACATTAATATGAGGGAGATTTTCAATGTAGGTCTTTCAAATATGAAGGAGATTTAGACATGTGATATGTAGTGTTGTGTACTACTAGTGCTTGCCCAAGTGGCCTATGTTTGTAGGGAACATCTCACAGTGGCCTATGTTTTGCCGGAGTGTTGATTAATTTCCATTCCGACAAATTTCGGGTGCTCGATATATGTCATTTTTAGCAAAGGTCATGCCGGATTTTTCCATGAATTTTGGCATGACTTGTGCTAGAATATGTAGGAAATATCAAGTGGCCCGGATTTTCTAGAAAGATAATTTAACGACATTTCAGGTTGACTTTAATTCTGTCGAGACTCCACCATATATATGAGAGAATAATAATCAACCCGTGATGAATAATAATGATCTAATTTAGTTTTTGTAGTACATATATTGAATTGTACAAGTTTAATCATTGAATTATGAACATAGGAAATGTTTGACGGTGACGATAGGCTCCCGGAGTGCGATTGGTGCGGCGACGACCAGGGTCTGTGCGACAGGCCTCACCTGGTAGACGGTCGGTGCTTCAGTATTAAGCTCGATGAGACCTTCAATGTTGAAATGGTACGCAACAACGACAAGTGTTTTTTCGTAATTAAGCATGACTTCTGCTTCTTCAACGTGTAATTTCCGACTTTTACAATTAGACTAGCTTATCCCATGCCATGCAAGACGCTATGTCTTGGAGAAGCTGGATTTTGAAGTTCATGAAAATATGGAGACAAAGATAGTTCACCTACGTATCCATCATGGTTATGATTTTGTTGTAAAACTATAAAATTCTGAGAGTGTATCCCATTTTGGTTGCTCGAATTGGGAAGCACTGTGCAAGGTGTATGATTTTCAGGAGGGTATGTTTGTCACCTTCGATCTTGGTGATCCTGACATCGACAAAGAGAATATGGAAATTTGGGTCCTTGTTGATACGCTTCCACTTCTAGCTGTATGTGAGTTTCTCGAACATATTTATTAAGAAATTTATATTGTTTATTTCAAAATAATTGACAGCTTATTTCCATTCACAACTTATTTTCATTCTTTAAAAAGTGTACGAAAGATGGTAGACAGAACCTACTACACCGATGTCGCAGAATTAACTTATCAGGAGAAAGATCATCTGATCTCATTTATTATTTATGTTGAGAATTACAATATCAATTATGAAACTCCTGCACATTATGGTCAATACGTGCCAGTAGTGCACATGTTGAACTACGGTAACATCCATGGAGATGGCATTGTAAGATTTTCTACTATTACAACATCCGTGCATCTTTAGTATAAATTCTTTTAAAGCTAAACTACATTGCTAACTACGATGTTATTATTATGTTTTTCAATAGAAAATCCCGAAGCATTGTGTGCATGATCTGATGTTTCCGAAAGGTCGCCTTGATGTTATTAGCTTACGGCCAGGTCATCCTAGGCTTCACCGTTGTTCATACCGTATTTCTAAAACCGATGATGTGTGGACAATCATAGGGAGCTACTTGGAAGCAACATTGTGTGAACGGACCCATCATGGTTATGATTTTGCTGTAAATCTATAAAATTCTGAGAGTGTATCCCATTTTGGTTGCTCGAATTGGGAACACTGTGCAAGGCGTATGATTTTCAGGAGGGTATGCTTGTCACCTTCGATCTTGGTGATCCTGACATTGACGAAGAGAATATGGACATTTGGGTCCTTGTTGATACGCTTCCACTTCTAGCTTTATGTGAGTTTCTCGAACATATTTATTAAGTAATTTATATTGTTTATTTCAAAATAGTTGACAGCTTATTTTCATTCTTCAAAAAGTGTACGAAAGATGGTAGACAGAACCTACTACACCGATGTTGCAGAATTAACTTATTAGGAGAAAGATCATCTGATCTCATTTATTATTTATGTTGAGAATTACAATATCAATTATGAAACTCCTGCACATTATGGTCAATACGTGCCACTAGTGCACATGTTGAACTACGGTAACATCCATGGAGATGGCATTGTAAGATTTTCTACTATTACGACATCCGTGCATCTTTAGCATAAATTCTTCTAAAGCTAAACTACATTGCTAACTACGACGTTATTATTATGTTTTTCAATAGAAAATACCGAAGCATTGTGTGCATGATCTGATGTTTCCGAAAGGTCGCCTTGATGTTATTAGCTTACGGCCAGGTCATCATAGGCTTCACCGTTGTTCATACCGGATTTCTAAAACCGATGATGTATGGACAATCATAGGAAGCTACTTGGAAGTAACATTGTGTGAACGGACCCATCATAGTTATGATTTTGCTGTAAATCTATAAAATTCTGAGAGCGTATCCCATTTTGGTTGCTCGAATTGGGAAGCAATGTGCAAGGCGTATGATTTTCAAGAGGGTATGCTTGTCACCTTCGATCTTGGTGATCCTGACATTGATGAAGACAATATGGACATTTGGGTCCTTGTTGATACACTTCCACTTCTAGCTTTATGTGAGTTTCTCGAACATATTTATTAAGTAATTTATATTGTTTATTTTAAAATAGTTGACAACTTATTTCCATTGACAGCTTATTTTCATTCTTCAAAAAGTGTATGAAAGATGGTAGACAGAACCTACTACACCGATGTTGCAAAATTAACTTATCAGGAGAAAGATCATCTAATCTCATTTATTATTTATGTTGAGAATTACAATATCAATTATGAAACTCCTGCACATTATGGTCAATACGTGCCACTAGTGCACATGTCGAACTACGGTAACATCCATGGAGATGGCATTGTAAGATTTTCTACTATTACGACATCCGTGCATCTTTAGCATAAATTCTTCTAAAGCTAAACTACATTGCTAACTACGACGTTATTATTATGTTTTTCAATAGAAAATCCCGAAGCATTGTGTGCATGATCCGATGTTTCCGAAAGGTCGCCTTGATGTTATTAGCTTACCGCCAGGTCATCCTAGGCTTCACTGATGTTCATACCGGATTTCTATAACCTATGATGTGTGGACAATCATAGGGAGCTACTTGGAAGCAACATTGTGTGAAGTCAAGATTTGGAGACATGATAATCTCCATTCTCCATAATGGAGCGTCAGGGCCTATCTTCTTTTATGCTATTTTACCTTTGAGAGGGTAGTTGGTCCTAGCTAATACTCATGATGGTGATGAGGAGGAGTTGTGATTATGACTAGTGACCAAGTTGTTATATGATGTCTCATGGACGAAAATGATGATCATGAGGAGTTGTTATATGACAATGATGTATTATGATGATAAGTTGTTAATGGTATTATGATGATGATGATGATGAGTTATTACATCACTGGGTGAAAGAACCGCGGATTAGTTTTGTCACGCCCAATATGCGACCCTATCCAAAAGGAACTCGAAGGTCCCATCAAGGATAGACCCGCATATTGAAATGCTTTTGCAAGGTGGATATCATTACATCAACATTACATAATAGATAGGGATACATACATAAGGCATACAATGCCACACGAATACAACATCATCTTACATAAGAGCACCATCCGACTACGGATGAAACACAAACAGAAACTCAAACAACATCCACCCTGCTAGCCCAGGCTGCCGACCTGGAACCTATCCCCTGATCGAGGAAGAAGTAGAAGAAGAACTCCAAAACAAGCAAACATCACTCTCGCGTCATGATCATCGCATAACCTGTACCTGCAACTGTTGTTGTAGTAATCTGTGAGCCACGAGGACTCAGCAATCCCATTACCATGGGTATCAAGACTAGCAAAGCTTAATAGGAAAGGAAGGGGTAAAGTGGTGAGGTTGCAGCAGCGACTAAGCATGATATGGTGGCTAACATACGCAAATGAGAGCGAGAAGAGAAACAAAGGAATGGTCGTGAAGCTAGTAATCATCAAGAGGTGATCCTGAACTCCTACTTACGTCAAACATAACCCAAAGACCGTGTTCACTTCCCGGACTCCGCCGAAAAGAGACAACACGGCTACACACGCGGCTGATGCATTTTAATTCGGATCTGGTGTCAAGTTATCTACAACCGGGCATTAACAAATTCCCATCTGCCACATAACCGCGGGCACGGCTCTCGAAAGTTTATACCCTGCAGGGGTGTCCCAACTTAGCCCATGATAAGCTCTCGCGATCAACGAAGGATATACCTTCTCCTAGGAAGACCCGATCAGTCTCGGAATCCTGGTTTACAAGACATTTCGACAATGGTAAAACAAGGCCAGCAAGACCGCCCGCTGTGCCGACAAATCCCGATAGGAGCTGCACATATCTCGTTCTCAGGGCACACCGGATGAGCCAGACGTCGGGTTGGCATAGACCCTGGTTGCCCAGGGGGCGTCAGACATCGCTCGGTTTGGACCAACACTTAGACAAGCATTGGCCCGGGGGGCTAAAATAAAGATGACCCTCGAGAGAGCGACTCCCAAGGGAAAAATAGGTGGTGGTGAGGCAAATGGTAAAACCAAGGTTGGGCTTTGCTGGAGGAGTTTTATTCAAAGCGAACTGTCAAGGGGGTCCCATAAATCACCCGACCGCGTAAGGAACGCAAAATCCGGGAACATAATACCGGTATGACGGAAACTAGGGCGGCAAGAGTGGAACAAAACACCAGGCATAAGGCCGAGCCTTCCACCCTTTACCAAGTATATAGATGCATTAATAATATAAGAGATATTGTGATATCCCAACATAATCCTGTCCATCATGGGGCAATCTTCAACTTCACCTGCAACTAACAACGCTATAAGAGGGGCTGAGCAAAGCGGTAACATAGCCAAGCAATGGTTTGCTGGGAAGGGTGAAAAGGTTAGAGGCTGACATGTCAATTTGGGAGGATTAAGGAACAACTGATAGGAAGCGCAGCATAGCGATAGAACAAAGCAACTAGCATAGCAATGATAGTAGTGAGATCCAGGGTAGTGGTCATCTTGCCTAAAATCCCGCAAGGAAGAAGAATGAGTCCATGAAGAAGATGAAGCCACAAAGACGAACCAAGCGTAGATGAACGAATCCTCACGATCGCAACGAAACAGGAACTATCGAGAAGAACCACACAACATAGTAAACACACCACACATAGACAAGACATGATGCACAACCAATCATGATGCATGAGAAAGCTAGATGAGGCTACTCATGGCAAGAGATGATGCAAACAAGAACAACACATCAAGGCAAGTTTAAATGAGGCCGGAAACAACATATAACAATTCCAGTAAGTCCTCATATGCAAGTTTCAAAGTTGGTCCAGATCTGAACAAACATTAAGTTGAAGTTGTTTAACAGCAAGTTAAGATGCACCAAGATGATCTACACGAGATTCTAGTCAAGTTACATATAAAGTTCATTAGATTCGGAGCTACGGCCTAGAAGATATGAGCAAAACAAGTTAACCATGGCATTGATGCAAAATGCATACAAACATCAAGCAAACACCTCAAAACAAGGATGCAACATGATAATATGAAACTTCATGCAAAATCAAGCAAGTTTCATATAGAGCACACTCAAAACGGAGCAACGGTTCAACACATACACTATACAAGTTTAAAGGACAAGCTGTCCAAAACAACAACTAGGCATCTAGCAAGCATCAAAACAACAAGCTACAACACTCCAACATAAGAACAAAAGGCATGGGCAGGAAGTACAGGTAAAGCACGACAAAACATGAACACTGAGCTATCTCCAGAAATCACTAGAACATGCTCAAAAGGACATGGCAAGATTGCAAATAATAACAATTTCAGGCTTAGCAGAAATAACATCAGGTTGCAATGTTTAGAGCTATCAAACAACATGTTACAGGAACTTAACATGGCAAACAAAGGCAGGAAATGAATCTACTAATTGCATATAACAAAAGTCCCTTACTGACCATAAGCCAAAAGGGCACAGAAAATATGATGGCATCCATGTAAACATGGCAAAAGATATGACATATTCATACATGGCAGGAACAACAATAAGTAGGCATGTTGGTGAGCTTGAACCACTCACCACAGAGCAATACATGGCATGGCAAGGCAACCAACAGTAAGAATACATGTTTAAGAAGCTAAGCATGGCAAGAACAAGTTCATAGGGTGCATGGATCACTAACAACAAACATGGCAACAATGAACTTAATATTAACAGGCTGACAGCGACATTATTTAGCAACTTTGAGGGCAAGATAACAACAAGTTACAGCAGGCTAAAAATGCAACCAGGGGCATGATTGGATAAAGCATGACATGTATAACAAATCATCCTTAGTGAACATCTCCAGATTATGCATAGAATGACTTGTAGCAGCAGGTTTACGTAGCAACAAAATATAACAGAATCAGCCTAGCAAAACAGCAACAACAAGTACCCTACTTAACGAGCTCGATCCACTCAGTACAAGAATCACAAAAATTCATGGATGGCACCACTGTGAAGATGGCATGACATAGTTCAAAACACATGTAGGGCTCAAGCTCATAGGATGCACACATCAAATGCAACAAAAATGACAAATCATCAAGTTATAACAGTTTCAGCAGATTAACATCATATAGCACTCTTGCAACGATGATTCAGGCATCAAGATGGACTCAAATGAACATGGTGCAATGGAATGAAATGAAGTACTCGTCGAGGCGAACAATTTGACATATTACACGCACGAAACAAAGCAGTATGCAGCAAGTTATGATGCGATGAACATGGCATAAAATATCACAGATTCGGGGACTTGGGCAAAATTACCTCCGCGAAAAGTCAACGCGGGACGGGTTCGACCCGGGACGGAGGGATCCGGGCGTGGGGAGGCGCGTTTGGATGGGAGGATTGGTGGATCTCATCCACCTGCGGGGTTCTGGGCCGGATCTCACCGGATCCGGCCAGAGTTGACGAAAGGCGCGCCGGCGGCGAGGCGCGGGGACGCGGGAGGCGGCGGCGGTCAGCGGGGACAGGCGGGGCGACGCGGTTCCAGCGCGGCGGCACGGAAGCCGAGGGCGGCAGACTCCAGCAGCGACGGCGAGGTGGGGCTCCGGTGAGCTCATGGGC
>NC_057810.1:383326563-383333521 GCF_018294505.1 Triticum aestivum | reverse complement strand
CGGGCTGGCCGGCGGCGGCGGGAGGAGAGAGAGAGGCCGGCGGGACGCGTGGCGGCACAGGATTCATGGAGGGGCGGCGGCTGGACATGTCCGGCGGGATTGGACATGTTCGGCGGGCGAGAGATAGGTTTGATCTAGGGTTTGCACCGAAATTTCGGGGAGGGGCACATATATATAGGTAGAGGGAGCTAGGAGACTCCAAATGAGGTGTGGTTTTAGCCCACACGATCGTGATCGAACGACCGAGAGCATGGAGGGGGTTAGGATGGGTTTTGGGACAGTTTGGAGGGGCGTTGGGCTGCACACGAAAGAGGCTTTTATGGTTACCCGGTTAACCGTTGGAGTACCAAACGACCTCCAAATGGCACGAAACTTGATAGGAGGTCTATCGGTGCTATACCAAGGCTGCTTGGCAAACCTCGGTCCATTCCGAGAACGTTTAACACCCGCACACGAAAAGAGGCAAAAGGGGGTGCCGGGGGACATAGGAGTGCCGGATTGCAAAACGGACAACGGGGAAAATGCTCGGATGCATGAGACGAACACGTATGTGAAATGAGATGCACATGATGACATGATATGAAATGCATATGTTGACATGGAAAAGTGCAACACGCAAGCAAGTGACATGGCGACGACAGCGAATAACTAGCAGACACCTGGCGCATCGAATCCGGGGCGTTACAACACTCCTCCACTAACAAGAAATCTCGTCCCGAGATCTTAGGACCGAGACGGAAGGGAAAAAGGATGGGGTGAAATAAGAACTCAAGAGAAGAAGCAAAGAATGGAGAGCACTCGAGAAGAAGAGAGGAACGACGAGAATGACGAGAATCAAAAGCTCAACGAACAATATAGACTCTGAAACCACTCTGGTTAGAACGAGATAAGAAACGAATAAGACTGAAAGGATTTAGGAAGCACTCTGGCTGAAACATGGAGGAATAGAGCGCGAGCTTGAGACGGTGGAATGATACTTGATGAAGACATGACACAAAACCTCCGGAAAGAATTGAAAGAGTTGAATGAAAAGAACGGAGAAGAAAATGACAACTTGTGCCACGAATGGAATTGAAAGCGACCTTAGAAGAAAGGATTGAACGGAGTTGTTGAGAAAACCAACAACGAAAAGAATACACTTGTTGTGGTCTTATAGGTAACATCTCAAGATCATAAGGTGATAACCGGCCACAAACGGAAATGATTTGATAGCTGAGAACGAAGAAATGCAAAACTCCACTTCAAAAGAATTCGGAGAATTAATTGCACTTTGAGATGCAAGAAGAAAAAAATACTTGAACTCCACCAACAAGATCTTGATGAACTCTTGAAGAATGAATTAGATCATGAAGAACCACCATGAAGAACTCCGTTAACAAAAAGGATGACGAGGTAAAATGAAGGATGAAAGAATAAGATTAAATGGCCGAGGGAATTTGAACTCCGGAAAAGAAAAGATGAAAACACTTGGAACTAGAATTTATTCCTCACGAACAAACTTCGAAGGAAGGGATTAATCACTTTGAGAAAATAAGAATAAGATTTATTGTATGCTTATCCTTCATCAAATTGAATTGATGACAAGCAATGGATTTTTCATACTACTTATTCTTCTTGAAAAGGATTGAGAAGTGACATATCGCAAACTTGAGAAGGTCTTCATGAACCACCGGTAGGTTTGAAAGAACAAATGAATTAATATGATAATCAAAGAAAAGAATCTTGAACGAACCACCGAAATAATTCAAAATGACTGATGAAAGAGAATGAATCACCGGGAAGAATTAGAAGAACCAATAAGCTAGAGGGGATTTAGATACAAAAGAACGAAGAGATTGCGAACTGATTGAAGAATACTTGAACGAAGCACCGGAATAATATGGAGACGAACGAAAGGGCACAAATATAGAATAATTGGAGAACGAATCTGAAAACTTAGAATGAAGAAATCTTCCGAAAAGATGGCCTCCGGATGATCGAGAGAGAAAGCAACTCCTAAAATGCTCCGGATGGATGGAAAGAATTTGCATGACTTGAAACAATTTGATAGGATAACATCGAGCTAGCACCGCGAATCTCCGGGAGAACGGACAAGATTTAAGAGAAATCTTCTTCTTTGGTCTTCAAATGTCGATGGAAAACACCACCAAAATTACTGAGATACTCCGGGGAAATGAAAAGCGAAGGGGGTTGAGCCAACAATGAAAATGATTTGAAATCGATCTTGGAAAGGCATCTGACTAATGAAAACATACTTACGTCAGACTCCAAAAAGAATTTGAGAATAGCTCTGGGAAATTAGAAGAGTCAGGTAAGATCCTGGGAAAAGACCTGTGGGTTAGGGCCCACTGAAGAGATAACACCGTTGAAAAGGTTTGTTGAAGAGGTAGATGATGCACCATAATGATTGAAATATTTGAATGAGGTGATAACCTCGAATTAATTGGAACATAGATGAATCTCCTGAGGTGTCTTGAACACCCAGGAAGGATAAACTGGCGAGAGGCGAACGAGCAAGGAAAACACTTTACGAAAGGAAAATAATGTGATCAACCCGAAAAACTTGGATTGAGTGCACAGGAAAAAGAAAGGGATGAAGAATGACGAACGAGACAAGAAATCACCGGTTGGAATAATTGAGGGAAGACTGAAGAGACTCCACACGAATGGAATTGATGGTCGAAAGAGACTCATGCTCCGGGAAGAAGAGGGTGGGAGGGCGGGAAAACAAAGGCAACTTGGAAGGGGAAAAACCGATGAATAACTTGAAGAGAAGAACACCGGTTAAAATTATTGAGGAGAGAAAGCAAAAGCTTCGCACGAGTAGGAAGGATACTCGATTACGGACTCCGGCTCCAAGAAGAAAAAGGGATGGGCGGGTGGGAAAAAGAAAACAACTGAGGACAGAGAAACAACTTCATTGAGAGGGAACTGAGGATTGAACTCAAAGATGAAGAGGCTCAAGTCAACTTGACGAGAAATGCACCGGACAAAAGAGGATGGACAAAGAACGAAAACTAACCACGTGAACCTAAAGAAAAATTTGAAGGGGAAGAAGAGTAGTTCAAAACACATACGTCAAGATTCCTTACCAGAGCGACGAAGAGGCCGAGGAGTAAAAAGAATTCCTACTCTCCGATATAACTAGACTCCGAAAATAGTTTTCTTCTAGACTCGACAACGGCCAAACTACACGATCAATCAAGGGGGCTCCTAAGGTCGGTCGAGGCTCTGATACCAACTTGTCACGCCCAATATGCGACCATATCCAAAAGGAACTCGAAGGTCCCACCAAGGATAGACCCACATATTGAAACGCTTTTGCACGGTGGATATCATTACATCAACATTACATAATAGATAGGGATACATACATAAGGCATACAATGCCACACGAATACAACATCATCTTACATAAGAGCACCATCCGACTACGGATGAAACACAAACAGAAACTCAAACGACATCCACCCTGCTAGCCCAGGCTGCCGACCTGGAACCTATCCCCTGATCGAAGAAGAAGCAAAAGAAGAACTCCAAAACAAGCAAACATCGCTCTCGCGTCATGATCATCGCATAACCTGTACCTGCAACTGTTGTTGTAGTAATCTGTGAGCCACGAGGACTCAGAAATCCCATTATCATGGGTATCAAGACTAGCAAAGCTTAATAGGAAAGGAAGGGGTAAAGTGGTGAGGTTGTAGCAGCGACTAAGCATGATATAGTGGCTAACATACGCAAATGAGAGCGAGAAGAGAAACAAAGGAACGGTCATGAAGCTAGTAATGATCAAGAGGTGATCCTAAACTCCTACTTACGTCAAACATAACCCAAAGACCGTGTTCACTTCCCGGACTCCGCCGAAAAGTGACCATTACGGCTACACACGCGGTTGATGCGTTTTAATTCGGATCTGGTGTCAAGTTATCTACAACCGGACATTAACAAATTCCCATCTGCCACATAACCGCAGGCACGGCTCTCAAAAGTTTATACCCTGCAGGGGTGTCCCAACTTAGCCCATGATAAGCTCTCGCGATCAACGAAGGATATACCTTCTCCCAGGAAGACCCGATCAGTCTCGGAATCCTGGTTTACAAGACATTTCGACAATGGTAAAACAAGACTAGCAAGACCGCCCGCTGTGCCGACAAATCCCGATAGGAGCTGCACATATCTCGTTCTCAGGGCACACCGGATGAGCCAGACGTCGAGTTGGCATAGACCGTGGTTGCCCAAGGGGCGCCGGACATCGCTCGGTTTGGACCAACACTTAGACAAGCATTGGCCCGGGGGGCTAAAATAAAGATGACCCTCGAGAGAGCGACTCCCAAGGGAAAAATAGGTGGTGGTGAAGCAAATGGTAAAACCAAGGTTGGGCCTTGCTGGAGGAGTTTTATTCAAAGCGAACTATCAAGGGGGTCCCATAAATCACCCGACGGCGTAAGGAACGCAAAATCCGGGAACATAATACCGGTATGACGGAAACTAGATCGACAAGAGTAGAAAAACACCAAGCATAAGGCCGAGCCTTCCACCCTTTACCAAGTATATAGATGCATTAATAATATACGAGATATTGTGATATCCCAACATAATCCTGTCCATCATGGGGCAATCTTCAACTTCACCTACAACTAACAATGCTATAAGAGGGGCTGAGCAAAGTGGTAACATAGCCAAGCAACAGTTTGCTGGGAAGGGTGAAAAGGTTAGAGGCTGACATGGCAATTTGGGAGGCTTAAGAAACAAGTGATAGGAAGCGCAGCATAGCGATAGAACGAAGCAACTAGCATAGCAATGATAGTATTGAGATCCAGGGTAGCGGTCATCTTGCCTGAAATCCCGCAAGGAAGAAGAACGAGTCCATGAAGAAGATGAAGCCACGAAGACGAACCAAGCGTAGACGAACGAATCCTCACGATCGCAACGAAACGGGAACTATCGAGAAGAAGCACACAACATAGTAAACACACCACACATAGACAAGACATGATGCACAACCAAGCATGATGCATGAGAAAGCTAGATGAGGCTTCTCATGGCAAGAGATGATGCAAACAAGAACAACACATCAAGGCAAGTTTAAATGAGGCCGGAAACAACATATAACAATTCCGGTAAGTCCTCATATGCAAGTTTCAAAGTTGGTCCAGATCTGAACAAACATTAAGTTGAAGTTGTTTAACAGCAAGTTAAGATGCACCAAGATGATCTACACGAGATTCTAGTCAAGTTACATATAAAGTTCATTAGATTCGGAGCTACGACCTAGAAGATATGAGCAAAACAAGTTAACCATGGCATTGATGCAAAATGCATACAAACATCAAGCAAACACCTCAAAACAAGGATGCAACATGATAATATGAAACTTCATGCAAAATCAAGCAAGTTTCATATAGAGCACACTCAAAACGGAGCAACGGTTCAACACATACACTCTATACAAGTTTAAAGGACAAGCTGTCCAAAACAGCAACTAGGCATCTAGTAAGCATCAAAACAACAAGCTATAGCACCCCCAACATAAGAACAAAAGGCATGGGCAGGAAATACAGGTAAAGCACGACAAAACATGAACACTGAGCTATCTCCAGAAATCACTAGAACATGCTCAAAAGGACATGGCAAGATTGCAAATAATAACAGTTTCAGGCTTAGCAGAAATAACATCAGGTTGCAATGTTTAGAGCTATCAAACAACATGTTACAGGAACTTAGCATGGCAAACAAAGGCATGGCATGAATCTACTAATTGCATATAACAAAAGTCCCTTACTGACCATGAGCCAAAAGGGCACAAAAAATATGATGGCATCCATGTAAACATGGCAAAAGATATGACAGATTCATACATGGCAGGAACAACAATAAGTAGGCATGTTGGTGAGCTTGAACCACTCACCACAGAGCAATACATGGCATGGCAAGGCAACCAACAGTAAGAATACATGTATGAGAAGCTAATCATGGCAAGAACAAGTTCATAGGGTGCATGGATCAATAACAACAAACATGGCAACATTGAACTTAATGTTAACAGGCTGACAACAACTTTATTTAGCAACTTTGAGGGCAAGATAAGAACAAGTTACAACAGGCTAAAAATGCAACTAGGGGCATGATTGGATAGAGCATGACATGTATAACAAATCATCCTTAGTGAACATCTCGAGATTATGCATAGAATGACTTGTAGCAGTAGGTTTACATAGCAACAAAATATAACAGAATCAGCCTAGCAAAACAGCAACAGCAAGTACCCTACTTAACGAGCTCGATGCACTCAGTAAAAGACTCACAAAAATTCATGGATGGCACCACTGTGAAGATGGCATGACATAGTTCAAAACACGTAGGGCTCAAGCTCATAGGATGCACACATCAAATGCAACAAAAATGACAAATCATCAAGTTATAACTGTTTCAGCAGATTAACATCATATAGCACTCTTGCAACGATGATTCATGCATCAAGATGGACTCAAATGAACATGATGCTATCGAGTCAAATGAAGTACTCGTCGAGACAAACAATTTGACATATTACACGCACGAAACGGAGCAGTATGCAACAAGTTATGATGCAATGAACATGGCATAAAATATCACAGATTCGGGGACTTAGGCAAAATTACCTCCGCGAAAAGTCAACGCGGGACGGGTTTGACCAGGGACGGAGGGATCCGGGCGTGAGGAGACGCGTTTGGATGGGAGGATTGGTGGATCTCATCCACCTGCGAGGTTCCGGGCCGGATCTCGCCGGATCCGGCCGGAGTTGACGACGGCGCGCCGGCGGCGAGGCGCGGGGACGCGGGAGGCGGCGGCGGTCAGCGGGGACAGGCGGGGCGACGCGGTTCCGGTGCGGCGGCACGGAAGCCGAGGGCGGCAGACTCCGGCAGCGACGGTGAGGTGGGGCTCCGGCGAGCTCATAGGCGCGGGAGGCGCGGGCTCG
>NC_057810.1:383263315-383326000 GCF_018294505.1 Triticum aestivum | reverse complement strand
GACGAGCTCAGGCTGACCCGGGCCCCGCACGGGCTCGGGCGGGCCGGCAGCGGCGGGAGGAGAGAGAGAGGCCGGCGGGACGCATGGCGGCGCAGGATTCACGGAGGGGCGGCGGCTGGACGTGTCCGGCGGGATTGGACATGTCCGGCGGGCGAGAGATAGGTTTGATCTAGGGTTTGCACCGAAATTTTGGGGAGGGGCACATATATATAGGTACAGGGAGCTAGGAGACTCCAAATGAGGTGCGGTTTTCGCCCACACGATCGTGATCAAACGACCGAGAGCATGGAGGGGGTTAGGATGGGTTTTGGGCCAGTTTAGAGGGGCGTTGGGCTGCACACAAAAGAGGCTTTTACGGTTACCCGGTTAACCATTGGAGTACCAAATGACCTCCAAATGGCACGAAACTTGACAGGCGGTCTACCGGTGCTATACCAAGGCCGCTTGGCAAACCTCGGTCCATTCCGAGAATGTTTAACACCCACACATGAAAAGAGGCAAAAGGGGGTGCCGGGGGACATAGGAGTGCCGAATTGCAAAACGGACAACGGGGAAAATGCTCGGATGCATGAGACGAACACGTATGGAAATGAGATGCACATGATGACATGATATGAAATGGATATGATGACATGGCAAAGTGCAACACGCAAGCAAATGACATGGCAACGACGGCGAATAACTAGCAGACACCTGGTGCATCGAATCCGGGGCGTTACACGTTTCAAGTGGATGGATCCAAAGTGACCAAGTCATGGATTAGCAATCCATGGGTGAAAGAACCATGGATTAGTTTCAAGTGGATGCTGATCCATGACTTGGTCACTTTGGATCCGTCCACTTCACTACTGGAATCAGGGATTTTGCCGTCTGCCAGTTCTTTGTCGTCTGCTTGCGGACGGCAAAGAAGGTCTTTGCCATCAGCTACCAAACAACAGACGGCAAAGAACTGGCAGACGGCAAAGAAGGTCTTCGCCATCTGTCATTTCTTTTCCATCTGCTGGCAGATGGCAAAGAATATTTGCCATCTGTCAGCGGACGGCAAAGAGGTGCCACCGGATGCCAATATACTGCAACGGTCCAACCCCACTCTTTGCCATCTACTGGCGGACGGCAAAGATTCTTTGCCATCTGTTGGCGGACGGCAAAGAGGGGGCTATCTTTTTTTTGCGGGTAAAAAAAACCGTTGCCCCACCTCCCCTATCTCTATCCCCTCTCTTGTTGGAAATATGCCCTAGAGGCAATAATAAATTGGTTATTATTATATTTCCTTGTTCATGATAATCGTTTATTATCCATGCTATAATTGTATTGATAGGAAACTCAGATACATGTGTGGATACATAGACAACACCATGTCCCTAGTAAGCCTCTAGTAGACTAGCTCGTTGATCAATAGATGTTTACGGTTTCCTGACCATGGACATTGGATGTCGTTGATGACGGGATCACATCATTAGGAGAATGATGTGATGGACAAGACCCAATCCTAAGCCTAGCACAAAGATCGTGTAGTTCGTATGCTAAAGCTTTTCTAATGTCAAGTATCATTTCCTTAGACCATGAGATTGTGCAACTCCCGGATACCGTAGGAATGCTTTGGGTGTACCAAACGTCACAACGTAACTGGGTGGCTATAAAGGTACACTACGGGTATCTCCGAAAGTGTCTGTTGGGTTGGCACGAATCGAGACTGGGATTTGTCACTCCGTGTGACGGAGAGGTATCTCTGGGCCCACTCGGTAGGACATCATCATAATGTGCACAATGTGACCAAGGGGTTGATCACGGGATGATGTGTTACGGAACGAGTAAAGAGACTTGCCGGTAACAAGATTGAACAAGGTATCGGGATACCGACGATTGAATCTCGGGCAAGTACTATACCGGTAGACAAAGGGAATTGTATATGGGATTGCTTGAATCCTTGACATCGTGGTTCATCCGATGAGATCATCATGGAACATGTGGAGCCAACATGGGTATCCAGATCCCGCTGTTGGTTATTGGCCAGAGAGCTGTCTCGGTCATGTCTGCATGATTCCCGAACCCGTAGGGTCTACACACTTAAGGTTCGGTGACGCTAGAGTTGTTATGAGAATTAGTGTGCAGTTACCGAATGTTGTTCGGAGTCCCGGATGAGATCCCTGAAGTCACGAGGAGTTCCGGAATGGTCCGGAGGTAAAGATTTATATATGGGAAGTCCTATTTTGGCCACCGGAAAATGTTCGGGATTTTTCAGTATTGTACCAGGAAGGTTCTAGAAGGTTCCGGAGTGGGGCCCACCTACATGGGGGGACCCACATGAACGTGGGTAGTGGGGGCAAGGCCCCACACCCCTGGTCAAGGTGCACCAAGATCCCCCCTTAGAAGGAATAAGATCATATCCCGAAGGGATAAGATCAAGATCCCTAAAAAGGGGGGATAACAATCGGTGGGGAAGGAAATGATGGGATTTCTTTCCTCCCATCTTTGCCAACGCCCCAATGGACTTGGAGGGAAAGAAACCAGCCCCCTCCACACCTATATATAGTGGGGAGGCGCATGGGAGTTTCACCCTTGCCCCTGGCGCAGCCCTCTCCCTCCCCAACACCTCCTCCTCCTCTGTAGTGCTTGGTGAAGCTCTGCCGGAGAACTGCAAGCTCCACCACCACACCGTCGTGCTGCCGGAGCTCTCCCTCAACTTCTCCTCTCCCCTTGCTGGATCAAGAAGGAGGAGACGTCCCCGGGCTGTATGTGTGTTGAACACGGAGGCGCCGCCCGTTCGGCGCTAGATCGGATCTTTCGCGATTTGAATCGCCGCGAGTATGACTCCATCAACCACGTTCTTGTAACTCCTCCGCTTAGTGATCTTCAAGGGGGTGAAGATGCACTCCCCTCTCTCTCGTTGCTAGTATCTCCATAGATTGATCTTAGTGATGCGTAGAAATTTTTGAAATGCTGCTACGTTCCCCAACAGTGGCATCATGAGCTAGGTCTATGCGTAGTTACTATGCACGAGTAGAACACAAAGCAGTTGTGGGCGTAGATGTTGTTAATTTTCTTGCCACTACTAGTCTTATCTTGCTTCGGCGGCACCATGGGATGAAGCGGCCCGGACCGACCTTACACGTACGCTTACGTGAGACAGGTTCCACCGACTGACATGCACTAGTTGCATAAGGTGGCTAGCGGGTGTCTGTCTCTCCCACTTTAGTTGGAGCGGATTCGATGAAAAGGGTCCTTATGAAGGGTAAATAGAAATTGGCATATCACATTGTGGTCTTACATAGGTAAGAAACGTTCTTGCTAGAACACCTATAGAAGCCATGTAAAAACTTGCAACAACAATTAGAGGACGTCTAACTTGTTTTTGCAGCAAGTGTTTTGTGATGTGATATGGCCAAAGGATGTGATGAATGATATATGTGATGTATGAGATGATCATGTTCTTGTAATAGGAATCACGACTTGCATGTCGATGAGTATGACAACCGGCAGGAGCCATAGGAGTTGTCTTTATTTTTTGTATGACCTGCGTGTCTTTGAAGAATGCCATGTAAATTACTTTACTTTATTGCTAAACATGTTAGCCATAGAAGTAGAAGTAGTCGTTGGCGTGACAACTTCATGAAGACACGATGATGGAGATCATGATGATGGAGATCATGGTGTCATGCTGGTGACGATGATGATCATGGAGCCCCGAAGATGGAGATCAAAAGGAGCAAAATGATATTGGCCATATCATGTCACTTTTTGATTGCATGTGATGTTTATCATGTTTATGCATCTTGTTTGCTTAGAACGACGGTAGTAAATAAGATGACCCCTCATTAAAATTTCAAGAAAGTGTTCCCCCTAACTGTGCACCATTGTGAAAGTTCGTCGTTTCGAAGCACCACGTGATGATCGGGTGTGATACATTCTAACATTCACATACAACGAGTGTAAGCCAGATTTACACACGCAATACACTTAGGTTGACTTGACGAGCCTAGCATGTACAGACATGGCCTCGTAACACGGAAGACCAAAAGGTCGAGCATGAGTCGTATAGAAGATACAATTAACATGAAGATGTTCACCGACGTTGACTAGTCCGTCTCACGTGATGATCGGACACGGCCTAGTTGACTCGGATCATGTAATTACTTAGATGACTAGAGGGATGTCTATCTGAGTGGGATTTCATAAGATGAACTCAATTATCCTGAACATAGTCAAAATGTCTTTGAAAATTATGTCGTAATTCTTGCACTTTAGTTCTACCATTTCAGATTTGTTCCTAGAGAAAAATTTAGTTGAAAGTTGATAGTAGCGATTATGCGAACTAGGTCCATAAATTGAGGATTGCCCTTGTTGCTTCGTAGAAGGCTTATGTCCTTAATGCACCACTTAGTGTGCTGAACCTCGAACGTCGTCTGTGGATGTTGCGAACATCTGACATACACGTTTTGATGACTACGTGATAGTTTAGTTAAACAGTTTAGAGTTGAGGCACCAAAGACGATTTTGAAATGTCGCGGAACATATGAGATGTTTCGAGGGCTGAAATTGGGATTTCAGGCTCATGCCCACGTCAAGAGGTATAAGACCTCCGACGATTTTCTTAGCCTGCAAACTAAGGGAGAAAAGCTCAATCATTGAGCTTGTGCTCAGATTGTCTGAGTACAACAATCACTTGAATCGAGTGGGAGTTGATCTTCCAGATGAGATCGTGATGTTTCTCCAAAGTCATTGCCACCAAGCTACTAGAGCTTCGTGATGAATTATAACATATCAGGGATAGATATGATGATCCTTGAGATATTCGCGATGTTTGACACCGCGAAAGTAGAAATCAAGAAGGAGCATCAATTGTTGATGGTTGGTGAAACCACTAGTTTCAAGAAGGGCAAGGGAAAGAAGGGACACTTCATGAAACGGCAAATCAGCTGCCGCTCTAGTGAAGAAACCCAAGGTTGAACCCAAACCCAAGACTAAGTGCTTCTGTAATAAGGGGAACAGTCACTAGAGCAGAATTACCCTAGATACTTGGTAGATGAGAAGGCTGGCAAGGTCGATAGAAGTATATTGGATATACATTATGTAAATGTGTACTTTACTAGTACTCCTAGTAGCACCATGGTATTAGATACCGGTTCGGTTGCTAAGTGTTAGTAACTCGAAATAAAAGGCTGCGGAGTAAACGGAGACTAGCTAAAGGTGAGCTGACGATGTGTTGGAAGTGTTTCCAAGGTTGATGTGATCAAGCATCGCACGCTCCCTCTACCATCAAGATTGGTGTTGAACCTAAATAATTGTTATTTGGTGTTTGCGTTGAGCATAGACATGATTGGATTATGTCCATCGCAATACGGTTATTCATTTAAGGAGAATAATGGTTACTCTATTTATTTGAATAATACCTTCAATGGTCTTGCACCCAAAATGAATGGTTTATTGAATCTCGATCGTAGTGATACACATGTTCATGCCAAAAATATAAGGTAGTAATGATAGTACCACCTACTTGTGGCACTGCCATGTAAGTCATATTGGTATAAAACGCATGAAGAAGCTCCATGTTGATGGATCTTTGGACTCACTCGTTTTTGAAAAAGGATTGAGACATGTGAACCATGTCTATTGGTATATACGCATGAAGAAACTCCATGCAGATGGACAGTTTGGACTCACTTGATTCTGAATCACTTGAGACATGCAAATCATACCATATGGACAAGATGACTGAAAGCCTCGGTTTCAGTGAAATGGAACAAGAAAGCAACTTGTTGGAAGTAATACATTTTTGATGTGTGCAGTCCAATGAGTGCTGAGGCATGCAGTGGATATCGTTATGTTCTTACTTCACGGATGATTTGAGTAGATACTGAGAATATTTACTTGATGAAACACAAGTCTGAATTATTGAATGGTTCAAGTAATTTCAGAATGAAGTTGAAGATCATCGTGACAAGAGGATAAAATGTCTATGATAGGATCATAGAGATGGGTATCTGAGTTATGAGCTTTGGCACGCAATTAAGACATTGTGGAAATTCTTTCACAATTAATACCGCCTGGAACACCATAGTGTGATGGTGTGTCTGAACATCATAGTTGCACCCTATTGGATATGGCGCGTACCATGATGTCTCTTATCGAATTACCACTATCGTTCATGGGTTAGGCATTAGAGACAACCACACTCACTTTAATAGGGCACCACGTAATTCTGTTGAGACGACACCATTTGAACTATGGTTTGGAGAGACCTAAGTTGTCGTTTCTTAAAAGTTTGGGGCTGCGACGCTTATGTGAAAAAGGTTTCAGGTTGATAAGCTCGAACCCAAAGCGGATAAAATGCATCTTCATAACACACCCAAAACAGTTGGGTATACCTCCTAATTCAGATCCAAAAGCAATAGGATTGTTTCTTGAATCGGGTCCTTTCTCGAGGAAAAGTTTGTCTCGGAAAGTTGAGTGGGAGCATGGTGGAGACTTGATGAGGTCATTGAACCGTCACTTCAACTAGTGTGTAGCAGGTCACAGGAAGTTATTCCTGTGGTGCCCACACCAATTGAAGTAGAAGCTTATGATAGTGATCACGAAGTTCCGGATCAAGTCACTATCGTACCTCGTAGGGTGAAAAGGATGCATACTACTTCAGAGTGGTACAGTAATCCTATCTTGAAGGTCATGTTGCTAGACAACAATGAACCTACGAGCTATGGAGAAGTGATGGTGGGCCCATATTCCGACAAATGGTTAGAAGCCATGAAATCCGAGACAGGATCCATGTATCAGAACAAAGCATGGATTTTGGTGGACTTGCCCATGATTGGCAAGCCATTGAGATAAATGGATCTTTAAGAAGAAGACGGACGTGGACTGTAATGTCACCGTCTATGAAGCTCGACTTGTGGCGAAGAGTTTTTTTCAGAAGTTCAAGGAGTTGACTACGATGAGTTTTCGTAGCGATGCTTAAGTCTGTCGGAATCATGTTTGCATTAGCTGCATTTATGAAATCTGGCAGATGGATGTCAAAACGAGTTTCCTTACCAGTTTTCGTAAGGAAAGGTTGTATGTGATACAGTCAGAAAGGTTTTGTCGATCCTAAGGATGCTAAAAGGTATGCTAGCTCCAGCGATCCTTCCATGGACTGGAGTAAGCATCTTGGAGTTGGAATATACACTTTGATAAGATGATCAAAGATTTCGGGTTTATACAAAGTTTATGAGAAACTTGTATTTCCAAAGAAGTGAGTGGGAGCACTATAGAATTTCTGATAAGTATATGTTGTAAACATATTGTTGATCAGAAATGATGTAGAATTTCTAGAAAGTATATAGGGTTATTTGAAAAGTGTTTTTCAATGGAAAACCTGGATTAGGCTACTTGAACAATAAGCGTCAAGATCTATAAGATAGATCAAAATGCTTAATAATACTTTCAAATGAGCACATACCTTGACGTGATCTTGAAGGTGTTCAAGATGGATCAGTCAAAGAAGGAGTTCTTGCCTGAGTTGTAAGGTACGAAGTTAAGACTTAAAGCTCGACCACGGCAGAAAAGAGAGAAAGGACGAAGGTCGTCCTCTATGCTTTAGACGTAGGCTCTACAGTATGCTATGCTGTGTACCACACCTGATGCGTGCCTTGCTACATACCTGGCAAGAGGGTACAAAGGTGATCAAGGAGTGGATCAACAGATAGCAGTCAAAATTATCCTTAGAGGAATAAGGATATGTTTCTCGATTATGGAGGTGATAAAGAGTTCGGCGTAAAGGGTTACGTCGATGCAAGCTTTAACACCTATCCGAATGACTCTGAGTAGCAAACCAGATACGTATAGTGGAGCAACCATCTGGAATAGCTCCAAGTGGAGCGTGGAAGCAACATTTACAATATGACCTAGAGATTTGCAAAGTACATACGGATCTGAATGTTGCAGACCCGTTGACTAAAACCTATCTCACAAGCAAAACATGATCAAACCCCAGAACTCATTGAGTCTTAATCACATGATGATGTGAACTAGTTTAGTGACACTAGTAAACTCTTTGGATGTTGGTCACATGGCGATGTGACCTGTGAGTGTTAATCACATGGCGATGTGAACTAGATTATTGACTCTAGTGCAAGTGGGAGACTGTTGGAAATATGCCCTAGAGGCAATAATAAATTGGTTATTATTATATTTCCTTGTTCATGATAATCGTTTATTATCCATGCTATAATTGTATTGATAGGAAACTCAGATACATGTGTGGATACATAGACAACACCATGTCCCTAGTAAGCCTCTAGTAGACTAGCTCGTTAATCAATAGATGGTTACGGTTTCCTGACCATGGACATTGGATGTCGTTGATGACGGGATCACATCATTAGGAGAATGATGTGATGGACAAGACCCAATCCTAAGCCTAGCACAAAGATCATGTAGTTCGTATGCTAAAGCTTTTCTAATGTCAAGTATCATTTCCTTAGACCATGAGATTGTGCAACTCCTGGATACCGTAGGAATGCTTTGGGTGTACCAAACATCACAACGTAATTGGGTGGCTATAAAGGTACACTACGGGTATCTCCGAAAGTGTCTGTTGGGTTGGCACGAATTGAGACTGGGATTTGTCACTCCGTGTGACGGAGAGGTATCTCTGGGCCCACTCGGTAGGACATCATCATAATGTGCACAATGTGACCAAGGGTTTGATCACGGGATGATGTGTTACAGAACGAGTAAAGAGACTTGCCGGTAACGAGATTGAACAAGGTATCGGGATACCGACGATCGAATCTCGGGCAAGTACTATACCAGTAGACAAAGGGAATTGTATACGGGATTGCTTGAATCCTTGACATCATGGTTCATCCGACGAGATCATCATGGAACATGTGGGAGCCAATATGGGTATCCAGATCCCGCTGTTGGTTATTGGCCAGAGAGCTGTCTCGGTCATGTCTACATGATTCCAGAACCCGTAGGGTCTACACACTTAAGGTTCGGTGACGCTAGAGTTGTTATGGGAATTAGTGTGCAGTTACCGAATGTTGTTCGGAGTCCCGGATGAGATCCCGGAAGTGACTAGGAGTTCTGAAATGGTCCGGAGGTAAAGATTTATATATGGGAAGTCCTATTTTGGCCACCGGAAAATGTTCGGGATTTTTCGGTATTGTATCGGGAAGGTTCTAGAAGGTTCTGGAGTGGGGCCCACCTGCATGGGGGGACCCACATGAATGTGGGTAGTGGGAGAAGGCCCCACACCCCTGGTCAAGGTGCACCAAGATCCCCCCTTAGAAGGAATAAGATCATATCCCGAAGGGATAAGATCAAGATACCTAAAAAGGGGGGATAACAATCGGTGGGGAAGGAAATGATGGGATTTCTTTCCTCCCACCTTTACTAACGCACCAATGGACTTGGAGGGAAAGAAACCAGCCCCCTCCACACCTATATATAGTGGGGAGGCGCATGGGAGCTTCATCCTTGCCCCTGGCGCAGCCCTCTCCCTCCCCAACACCTCCTCCTCCTCCGTTGTGCTTGGGGAAGCTCTGCCGGAGAACTGCAAGCTCCACCACCACGCCGTCGTGCTGCCGAAGATCTCCCTCAACTTCTCCTCTCCCTTGCTGGATCAAGAAGGAGGAGACGTCCCCGGGCTATATGTGTGTTGAACGCGGAGGCGCCGTCCGTTCGGCGCTAGATCGGATCTTCCGCGATTTGAATCGCCGCGAGTATGACTCCATCAACCACGTTCTTGTAACGCTTCCACTTAGCGATCTTCAAGGGTATGAAGATGCACTCCCAGCTCTCTCGTTGCTAGTATCTCCATAGATTGATCTTGGTGATGCGCAGAAAATTTTGAATTTCTGCTACGTTCCCCAACATCTCTCCCCGCCCCTATCTCTCTGCCCCACCCCTCTCTCTCTCCCGCTCGTCTCTCCCTCTCCCTCCCGCGAGAAGCTACGCCGGCCGATTCCGGCGAGCTCCGGCGGGATTCGACGACGCTCGCCTCACAGCCGAGAGCCTCCCGACCCCGCCTTCCTCGACCCCGCACTGCTGCGCCACCTTGCCTCCGCCCGTCAGTGCGTGCTGCCTCCTCACCGGACCCTAGGAGCCCTGCTGCCTGGCGCTGCCGCCTGCGCCGCGTCGCGCGCTGCCACCTCCCCACAAGCTCACCGCCCCGCCGCGGAAGCCTCATCGCCGGTCGCCCCGACCTCGAGATCCGCCGCCGCAATGGGAGCCGAGCACCGAGCTCCTCTGCACCCGCCCACCATGGGAGATCTGAGGCTGGCCGGGAGGCGGGGATGGGGCGCCGATGGGCCCCGGGGATCTGCGCGGTGGCGCTGCTCTGGCTCGCCGCGGCCGCAGCCGAAGATCCCGATCCCGACGAGCTCGAGCGCGTCTGCGTCCCGTGTCTGCTCACTTGCTCTGTCTGTGGCTCAGTACTGTTGATTGCGTTGCCTGTGCTCCATGGTTCCTGCAATGCTAATTCTGTTTGCAGTCTCGTTGTTCTTCAGTCCCCACCGTGTCTTGTATTTGGACGAGCTCATGCTAATATATGGTTGGTACACTACCTGGGCAAGGTCATTTTGATACTGATACTTGTGGGCAGCACAAGGTTCAAAGCCTGACCATCTCATGGATCCGCTGATAATATCCCAGAAGTAAATATTGTTGCTTGCTTCATCTCTACTATTTTCTGTAACTGCTTAGTGTTAAGCTCATGATCAACCTGATTACTTATGCGGCAACCTTCTTACGTAGGTAGCGCGACAACAATTCTTCTTCCTCAAAGCATATATTTTCTCCAAGCGATCAACAAAGTGTTTGGTCCATTTGGAAGGTACACAAGTTTCTGATGTTTCTGTATATTATGAGACAGAGGGAGCAGTTGTCAGATCTTCTTTTCATTCAGTACTTGTTGAGGCTGTCATAATTTTCTTGGAAACTTGTAGGGCAGGGTCGGATGGGCGCGCGCGGCGGAGGTCGGGTGCGGGGCGTCGCTGTCGCCGTCGATGACGCGGTTCGGGATAACCGCGTGCTTCAATGCCATGTCGTTGGCCGTCTCGAAGGCCGCCGCCACCAACACCGCGTTGGGCGTCGTCCACGCGGTGCCGTGGACCGAGCCTGTTGTGTCCGCCGAGTGGCTGCACACCAACCTTAGGGACCCCTGTGAAGGTATAGCACTTGCCGTTCTGCTGCGCCCATCCTATGAAATCTCAATGTCAGTTGCACAATTGATATAGTCTATATTTAAGACAGGGTACTCATATGGCCGGGGTTCTGCTGCCGTGGCAATTTGGTCAGCGCTGCTACAAGTGATAAATCTGTTTGCTTAATTAGTGATGCTAGCTAGTACGTGAATTGGTATTTTAGCTGAAAGAGGATTTTGGTGGGCTTTGTTTTAGCACCAGCAGTAATCTCAAGTTTCTTAAAAACAAATGAAGTGCATGTATTACAGTATGTGACGTAGGTCAACGCTCCTCGGATAAACCTATTTCCAAAAAGAAAATCTTGCTACTGAAATAATGCTACATTTTGGAGGCCTTTTCTTTCTGGACATTATTGGCATAGTCTCGGGCTCTCATCACTGTGAATAATAGAACACTTACTACTAGGAGGA
This sequence comes from Triticum aestivum, assembly GCF_018294505.1. Lineage (NCBI taxonomy): Eukaryota > Viridiplantae > Streptophyta > Magnoliopsida > Poales > Poaceae > Triticum > Triticum aestivum. The sequence goes on along the minus strand of NC_057810.1, from coordinate 383,314,407 downwards.
ATCACATTTAACTATGCTATTCATAGGGTAGTTTTCTTGCTGTTAAACATGTCCACCGGCATACATTGTATCTTATTGTGCTCTTAATTTTTTGTCTAGGTACTTGATGCCTCTTGGTCAGAAGATGATGGCGATTTCCTCATTCCAATTGAGTTTAAATTGTGTAGGTTTCTTTGTCATGATCTGGATTGCCGCAGTCATGTTCAAGTCCAATGATATCTTGCGCAAGCAGACCGCTCTCAAGGTTGGTTCTTCATAATAACTTGTCTATCAATGTGCTTCTTCTGCTTCTAGAGGTTAATTAATTGTTCTGCCAAGCAGACTGCTCTCAAGGGCTTGTGCTTATCTTGTGTATCAACGTTCTTGTTCTGCTTCTAGCACTGGGTCTGTCCCTTCTATTGAGGAAGCCGGCTGGCAGACTGTTGCCGTCACTAAATCCCTAACCCTGGGGCCCGTGTTAACTCCATTTGATTATCAAATTGCTTAGATAACTCAATTTTATTGTCCTCATAGTGTTCTAACATGCTTAGAAGAGTTGGAAACACTATAAATGTTTTGGTACGGATATGTGCTCTAGAATAGTGATTCTGGCATGCTATATTTTTCATTACGGTGAATGGTATTCTCTTTTCCCACACAACATGATTTCCCCTTTTGGGGCCTCTCTGCTTCAAATTATTCCATATGATTGTAATATGCATCCTTGAAAAACTCCTATGGTTTTCTATGATGCACTCAAACATCATGTCGAACATATTGTATCAAGAGAGGGCATGACATTGCAACCCAGTGATTTCCCTATTTATGAGTTTTTAGGTCCTGTGAACCAATTAGGCCCTTGGTCATTTCTTGAACTCAATCAGTAACTCATTTGTGGAAAAAACTTTACAATGTGTGTACCTATGTGTTCTGTTCTGTTTTGAAGTGGATAACATTGCCCCATGTTTCACTTGGAAATAACTTATGTTTGTTGAATAATAGGAATTTATGCACCATTTATATCTGTTCATAACTCTTAAACTAGCACTGCTCTCCTTAAAATTTCTAATCATGCTGACTGTTGTTTTGTGCTCCACAGATACAACGGTCCGGCAAGCTGCTATGGTGGTCAAGTGTGTGCTGCCTAGGAAAATAGATATTTAGTTTTAGGTCATTTCTTGTAATTTCAGATATGGAGTGCTTGTCTTTAATTTTTGTTTTTTACTTTGTGAAACTTGCTACATGAAACTGTGTAATATTGATGAAACTATGTATATGTATGGATGAAGCTTGCTACTATTGGTAACATGCGTTGGATATCCTATATTGGTCATATATATGTATGTGTGTGTGTGTGTTTGATTTTCTATGAAAATGAATGGATATAAGAAGAAATAGAATTAATGCCAATTTGGTCTCTTTGCCATCTGCCAGCAGATGGCAAAGAGCATGCAGTCTTTGCCGTCTGCCACCAGATGGCAAAGAGCCATGCCCTTTGCCGTCTACCAGCAGATGGCAAAGAGCTATGCCCTTTGCTGTCAGCCGCTGATGGCAAAGGCTCCTTTGCCGTCCACTTCAGGAAGCAGACGACAAAGTAGCTCTTTACCGGCCCTTTCTTTGCCGTCCAATTTTGCCGTCCGTGGCGGATGGCAAAGACCTTTGCCGTCCGCCATTCATGCCTTTGCCGTCCGCCGTGGCGGACGGCAAAGTAGCTGATTCCTGTAGTGCTTGAAGCTAATCCACGGTGCTTTCACCCAGTGATGTAGTAACTCATTATGATGTCAAAACAATATCTAAATTGCTACTGTATGAAAACTTGTATAATGGTGTATGAATACGACATAATATATAAAATAAATAGAATAAGTAATAATAGTAGTAGCGCATGTAGGGAGGCGCGCTGCTAGTAACTACCAATAGCGCGTTCTTCAGGAAGCGCTACTGCTAAGAAGGTATAGCAGTAGCGCGGGTAGAGAAACGCTACTCCTACACTTTAGCCGTAGTGCCATAGTAGTAGCGCGGTCACGCGCGCTACTGCTAGGCTTTTCCCTAGTAGTGTTATCTCACCAAAACCCACACCCCTAACCTCTTATATACAAAGCCTGTGCATCCTTATTTATCAAAGCTAACAAATCCATCTAGGCCAAGTTCGTTTGAGATTTGAAGTGCAGGAAGCAATGGCTCGTTCATGGGATGAGTGGCAAATCTCCTAACAAGAGGAGGATGATCTAGAGCAAGAAGGCTATGACTCTCCATCAAGCAAGAGGGAGAGGATCCATCATGTTTGTGGTCGGTCATCCTTAGAGAAAGATCCGGTGGAACCACCCTTCGATGAGGAGGAGGAAGAAGAAGAGGAAGCAAAAAAGCCAGAGGCCATCCCCATTGAATTGTTCAAGGTCGTCGTCACCAGAGACATGCACAACTTCATCAAGGACACTTCAATCATCATGGGTAAGTGTCTGAGAACTACACTATCCATGAGCCGATTGGAGAATCTCAGGAGATCTACCCAAGGGCGCGTAAGATGCACACTATCGGTGCCCGTATGCAAGTGGGGCCTCCATGAAAGAAATGCACCACCGACCCTACACCCCCTACTCAACCTGAGGTACATGTCAATAATTTTAAGGTAGAAACTAAAACTACATTTTAAGAAATTATGGAGTTGGAGGTGGCGCTTGCCACCAAGACTCATGAGGCTTTGAACACGAGCCTGAGGATCATCGCCAATCAAGAAGCGACACTTTGCACGTACCGCTCCTGCATCAAGGACATGGAATTGCCAACAAAGTCATGATCTAGGTCCTCACGGGTGTCACCACTCCACCTCCATAGGAGAACACTGGTATCAACAAAAAGATGACTAAATGAATCTAGTCGGCGAAGCATGTTAAGCTTATAGGGGGGGGGTTGAAGCTCTTTTGTGTCCCCTATCACTCTCTAGTTATATTTTAGTTATATTTTTCGTTCAATTTGAATATTTTTTGGACAATCATGCTATCTTGATAGAGGAAGGAATTTTATCCATTGAGTCATGGATGTTTAGATGAATGTTCTATTATGGTGTTATGATTGAAATTTCTTTGAATGACTTGACCCTGTTGTGTGCTAAATATTTTTGCTATGAATGATGATTATATGTATTCCACATCTTTAGTATTGATCGGGAAGAAGAGGTTAACAACTTGACAGGACATGTCACCGTTATTTTAGTTTTTCCTATGATTGCTTGGTGAAGTCCATGAAATGATGAGCCTTGTATGAAAGGGGCAAGTTTCTTATACGGTAAAAACCAAAGTATGAGAACGAGAATATGAGTTATGCAAAACCCCAATAATATAAATAATCAAGCATATCTTACATGTCATGCCTCTAATGGAGGAAAAGAAATTTTCTCAGTGACATGGGATAGGCTTGAGTCTTCAAGAAAAAGGGGAGATAAGAAAAATTCTTCTTTAAAAACAAAGGGCCAAGGGAACTTGTTTGGCTAAAAGAGAGGAGTAATCATCTCTTAAAGTTGAAGAACTTCTCTTTAGTGCTAGATAGTAAGGTGTGGATGTTGGGGAACGTAGTAATTTCAAAAAATTTCCTACGCACACGCAAGATCATGGTGATGGCATAGCAACGAGAGGGAAGAGTATTGTCCACGTACCCTCGTAGACCGTAAGCGGAAGCGTTATGACAACGCGGTTGATGTAGTCGTACGTCTTCACGATCCGACCGATCCAAGTACCGAACGTACGACACCTCTGAGTTCAGCACACGTTCAGCTCGATGACGATCCCCGGGTTCCGATCCAGCAAAGCGTCGGGGATGAGTTCCGTCAGCATGACGGTGTGGTGACGATGATGATGTTCTACCGGCGCAGGGCTTCGCCTAAACTCCGCGACGATATGACCGAGGTGGAATATGGTGGAAGGGGGCACCACACACGGCTAAGGAATGATCCGTAGATCAACTTGTGTGTCATGGGGTGCCCCCTTGCCCCCGTATATAAAGGAGCAAGGGGGAGGGGGCGGCCGGCCAAGGGAGGGCGCGCCAGGGAGGAGTCATACTCCCACCGGGAGTAGGACTCCCTCCTTTCCTAGTCCAACTAGGAGAGGGGAATGAAGGGAAGGAGAAGGAGAAGGAAGGAGAGGGAGGAAAAAGAGGAAAGGGGGCCGGCCCCCTAGTCCAATTTGGTTTGGGCTAGGGGGGCCGCGCGCCCTGCCTCCTCTCTTCCACCACTTGGCCCATGAGGCCCATTACTTCTTCCTCGTATTCCCGTAACTCCCTGGTACCCCCGAAAATACCCGAATCACTCGGAACCCTTCCGATGTCTGAATATAGTTGTCCAATATATCGATCTTTACGTCTCGACCATTTAGAGACTCCTCGTCATGTCCCCGATCTCATCCGGGACTCCGAACTCCTTCGGTACATCAAAACTCATAAACTCATAATAAAACTATCATCGAAACCTTAAGCGTGCGGACCCTACGGGTTCGAGAACTATGTAGACATGACCGAAACACGTTTCCGGTCAATAACCAATAGCGGGACCTGGATGCCCATATTGGCTCCCACATATTCTACGAAGATCTTTATCGGTCAAACCGCATAACAACATACGTTGTTCCCTTTGTCATCGGTATGTTACTTGCCCGAGATTCGATCGTCGGTATCCAATACCTAGTTCAATCTCGTTACCGGCAAGTCTCTTTACTCGTTACGTAATGCATCATTCCGTAACTAACTCATTAGCTACACTGCTTGCAAGGCTTTATAGTGATGTGCATTACCGAGAGGGCCCAGAGATACCTCTCCGACAATCAGAGTGACAAAACTAATCTCGAAATACGCCAACCCAACATGTACCTTCGGAGACACCTGTAGTACTCCTTTATAATCACCCAGTTACGTTGTGACGTTTGGTAGTACCCAAAGTGTTCCTCCGGTAAACGGGAGTTGCATAATCTCATAGTTACAGGAACATGTATAAGTCATGAAGAAAGCAATAGCAATATACTAAACGATCAAGTGCTAGGCTAACGGAATGGGTCATGTCAATCACATCATTCTTCTAATGATGTGATCCTATTAATCAAATGACAACACATGTCTATGGTTAGGAAACATAACCATCTTTGATTAATAAGCTAGTCAAGTATAGGCATACTAGTGACGCTATGTTTGTCTATGTATTCACACATGTATTATGTTTCCGGTTAATACAATTCTAGCATGAATAATAAACATTTATCATGATATAAGGAAATAAATAATAACTTTATTATTGCCTCTAGGGCATATTTCCTTCAGTGGAAGCCTTCATGCTCATCTAATTAAGTTAGAGATATGGTAGTCTACAAGAGGATCCATCATACAATGCAAATTCTGAAATTTCATAATGCACTCATTCATTTTGGACCATCCGCATCTCATAATAAAGACGACCTCTTTCTTACAAGCTATGGTATTTGCTCGGGGATGAGAAAGACTTAAGCTTGGGGGAGGTGACGAGTCCAAATCATGTGATTATTTTGTTAATATTTTTCTGCCTACCTAGTAGGCTTTGTGGAATTTTACCGCATTCGCACACTAATTTTTGTCATTTTTCCTCAGGTAATGCTTCTTGGACCAAATAATGTTATATAGAAGAAATCCCCCAAAATGGTAGTGGAATCACGTATTTAAAGTGATAATCACCTACCATAAAAGAATCAAGCAAGAAGGCCAAAGAATGAATCACTGTCGCACGTCCAGTGCAGAAGAAGACATTCCATATGACCGCCCCGCATGTATGGGCGGTCGTATGGAGTGCCATCGCCGACGCCGGTCAACCATTTCCACACCATGAAATTGTATCATGGATGAGACACACGGAGAGACCAGAAACTCACGTAGAAGGAGGAACCCTAGCTGTCGGAGCGATCCATAGGAGGAATCGGCAAGGAGAAGATCGAATCCTCCACCAACATCAATGGAACGGCTTCAACATCATCACCACTATCATCATCGTCATCATCTACATCCTATTCATTGTAATCTCAAGAACCCTGAAGGGGACAACTTGTGTGTTACATGTGTGATTCATCCATGTTCTCCATCACCGGGGTTATGATGTTTGTTGCCTTCATGAGTGAGCAGTTCCCCTAGTTCTCGGGGATATGGATGAACCCTAGTGTGTAACAGATCATTTGGTATTTGGTTTAAGTATCCTCTTTGCATGTTCATGTTAGTAGTCTTCTTGATTTGGGTGAAGCCGCCCATCCAACATATCCTGATTTTGTATGAGAGGTTATTACTATTGGTGAACCGAGTGGTTGAGGAGGTGGGTGACGTGGTAGGCCCTATCTCCCTTTGTGTTGGATCATTGCAGCAGGGGGTAAAACAGAGACCATCTATAGGCTGCATCCACGGGGAACTTTTCCCCTTAATCTTTGTTTGGTAACTGGAGTGGGGAAGAATGGTGGTGTCATATGTGATATGGGGTTGCTGAGTGTATGCATGTATCTGTACCGACTCTGCCCACAAATAGAAACATGCAAAGTGGCTTAGGAATCCTACATAGCATTGTGTTTAGGCACTGCTATAGATGCACACTAGAGGGGAGTCCAAACTCCCCGGGAATGCTTTTGTCCTATTGATTTCAAGACTCTCATTTACAATCATCGCTATTTACTTTTACTGAAATATACACTCCTAATATTTGCTACACCATTTCCATCACATTACTACTACTTTGGGTTACTCACAACTTGTAGTGATAACATTGAAAGCATCCAAGAGACAAAAGATTGATTCTTGTGCTCCCTATGGGATCAATACTCTTACTTAGAAAAGTCTACAGCTACACCCTATGGACTTGCATGTTATCACCGATCAAGATCCAACATTGTATCAGCATCCTGACCAACCTAGACCCGACGAAGGACTCAATGAAGGTTGTCATGGAGCCCTTCCATGCTGAAACCCATTGATCGACGTAAGTAGTTCTTAAATATTTTGTTTGTGTGCCAAATTCTGTCTTTGTCTTCTGACCTCCATGTTGTTGACAGGGGTTCGCACCTTGGCACCCTACATGTCGAAGCCCCAGCTACCGTATTAGGATCTAGAACCAGTAATGCAAAAGCTGCCGGAGTCGGTACCACCGAGGCCCCTCATGCTAGCAAGGCCCAAGGGAAAGCCACTGCGGAAGCCATGGAGGAAGAGCCAGAAGTCGAGGCCTCTGCTGACAAAGGTGAGGCTACCACATCTCCTGGAGAGGGGGAAGGCGAGGTTGTCATGTCTTCTGTGCAAGATGAAGACAACAAGGCTGATCATGATGATGGTGAGGAGGCCTCTAAGGAAAAGGATCTTGTTGGGAAACATAATAGAAAATAAAAAATTCCTCCTTAGGATCACGATCCTAGGAACACTATGAAGATGAACTAGGGGTTTAGATTAGATTGTTACTAGCTTCGAGTTGAAATGGAAGAAGAGTTGGTGTAGATCATTGATGAAGTACCTCGAACCATTCATTAATGATCTCTTGAACCGAAGACCGAATGCACGTCCTCTCTACGGATTGCATGTGTTCGGGCTTTACCATCTGGTAGCGCTTCGCCATCCAGAGCTAATCATCGCCTGACAATTAGATGGAGAAGAAGAGAACCACACAGGGCTTTTGTATTATGAGGATTAGAGAGAACTAGGTCTATCTCTAATCTAGATCAACTCCCAATCAAAACTAGAAATAAAGAATTAGATGAGGCTCCAAAACTTGTGTGTCGCCAAGGGGCAAAATCCTCTAGTATATATAGGAGCAGGGGAGAGGAGGGGCGCCACACAATGAGGGAAGGACTCATGTCGTGTGCGTACGACCATCTATGATATCATGCGATCCCTTTGTTGTTCAGGCAAGGGAATCGACAGGCACAAAGAGTAGGGTCAGCAGAGAACGCACGGTGTTTACCCAGGTTTGGGACGCTGTGAAGCGTAAAACCCTATTCCTACTTTGTGTATTGATTGTCTGAATCCAGCTACAAGGAGCGCACGTCCGACAAGGTGCTCGGGGGTGCAACTACAAGCGTATAATGGACATGGTTTCAACCCTTTGTTAAGGTAGCCATGGGCCTCCTTTTATGGAATAAGGGGTCACCACAATGGTAAAATGGTAAATCTACACTATAAATAGTGCGTAGACTGCTAAATACCTAACGATGACGAGTTAGGACAAATGCATTAAATGCACTATGAGGTGTCTTGTGGATGGAACACCCCGGCAAGGTTGGTCTCTCCTTCTATGCCATTCGGCCATCTACCTTCACTACTGCAGGATGCTGCTAACGCGACACTATGATCAGACACCCTTCAACGAAACTGTGTGCGATGCAATAATCGCAATTGTAAAAAAAATGTCAAAAAAGTTGCAAAACGTTTGTGATGACGGATGCATCAAACACAGTTCAGATTTTTGTTGCGTGTGCGATTTAGGGCATACGGTTCAATTAACTGCTTGCGATGATGAGGAACAAAAGAAACGGGCTGCCAGGTGAAGGCGTGTGCGATGTAGAGCATACGGTTCACTCGGATGAACTGCTTGTGATGAGGTGGAACAACAGAAACGGGCAGCCAGATGAAGGTGTGTGTGATATACGGCATACAGTTCACTCGGATGAACTATTTGCGTTGAGCCAAGAGAACAGAAATGGTTCAACTTAACAAGATGTGTGTGATACACGGCAAACAGGTCTGTAATCAGAAATGTGTGGGAAGACCGATAACAACACAGACGATTCCTGTTAACAAGCCGTGTGTGTTGTGAGCAAACGATTGTTGGTATACAATTGTCAGTGATTGATGAAATCATCACCGACGGGTTCCCTTGTTTAGTTCGTGTGCGATGTGATTTGCTCTATCTACAACATCAATGTATATACTTAAGAAGATAGCATTGCATAACCAAATTAAGCATACAATTACAGAAGTGACTACACAGATAACACTTTCACACACAAAGTAAGCAATTACATGCATACTAAACTAGGAGAAACGAGGATCTAATCATCTACTTCTTGTTGCAAAGACGCTTGCCATTGCTCTGCTTCCGGCTGGATCCCTGGCCGTTTTGGGGAAGGAGGCACTTCCTCATGTCAACGATCCGCCTGTACATGTTGTAGCACGTGTACGCCTCCTTGGCCGCGTACACGACGTGAGCTTTGTCGAATTTCTCCATCTAGGCCTAGTGCCAGGCACGCTTGTCGTTGTTGCAGGAATCCTTCATGTCTCTGTAGTAGGGGTCGATGATGGACTCAATGAGGTGAACCAGTGAGTCCTTCTCATGCTCCTTGCTGCCCCAGATCTTGTATTGGCCCTAGATGTTAACAAGATTGTGGCAGGCGATGCCCGAATTCTTGAGCACCTTGACATCGTTGGTGATGTCGACCGTAGAGAACATGTAGTGGGGGTTGTTGACAAACCTGGCGAAATGCTCGCTAGGCCTTGTGGCCAAGCAGTAGTGGCAGACGAGGACGTGGCGGCGCATGCACATCTGGGCATCGGCGACCTTGGGACAAGACCCGGCACGAGCGTGGGTGTGCTCGAGGTCGAACCCGACCACCTTGTACTTCTCATCAAGAAGCAACAGCTCCATGATGCGGATGGAGTGCTCCACCCAAACCGGGTTGTTAGTGTACACCAGCAAGATCTCCGTGAACCTTCGGTGGGTGTCCACCACAGCATGCATGGTGAACTGCTGCTCGTCGTCGGCAGCCACTCGGAGCGCCACTGGAGCCGCGCATGATAGTCTCTATGAATTTGTCATGCTGGGTGTGTTTCTAGCAATGGCGGGGCACGATCGAAAGGTTGAAGAGACACAAGGGTTAAATAGCCACTGTAACAAATGGGGGCCAGCCGGCCTGTAATCATCACGTCTTGTCACGACGTTCATAGCGGAGGATTCCAGTGCACGCTTGACAACACCGCACCGCAGTTTGACCATGCGGGGGCTCAAAGAGGCGCCAAATGTATTATCGGTGAGCCTGTTCCCGCGCTACCACGCAAGCTTCCCGCCCGGCTTGGTTTGCCATGCGTCGGCTAGAAGAGAGACAAATCATGGGCGTTTATTGGAAAAAAGCTTTGTAAAAACGAAGTGTGTGGAATGACTTCGTTCGTAAGTTTACCCGTGGGTGCTGAGGTCAAAGTTACACAAAAGGGTGATGATAGACACTCGAGTGCGATAATTAATTATGCGCTCTACAGGGCACATAGTGGAAGAAACCAACTATGTGCAATAATGTCCAAGATCGCAGTCAAGTTAGCTATACAAATCGTGTGCTGTGAGATCGACAAGGTAAACAGATTCGAGAATGGTTAATCTAAGACCATTGCATATTAAGGTCAAAATAGTGCTACCAATATACAAGTCTCGTACGATGCCATTTCAACGATTGTACCAGAAAGGCTCGAAATATTACAAGGTTCAAACTCCAGAGTTATATGGCTCACATTCAAAGATTACAAGGTTCAAACTAATATTAGAAATGAAATTCAGCTCATCATCTGCAAATGCTCGCGCTGATCCGCTGAGCATGGATATCAGACATGTTCAAACTATTATTACCACTTCTAAGTCTGGTTTCTAAACCTCACAACTTTTCCAAAGGGGACAGCCACTGAGAATTCATGTATGGGGTTGACACGATGACTTTCGATTACTCTGTCATCTGAAGTTCCAAAATTAAATTCAGCATTTTGGAGCCTGTTCCATTATGCCACAGGCGCCGGCACTGATCAACAAACCATTCATTTTTCCGAAATAAATGTAGGGCAAACCTCATTACCTTCAGCAGCCTTGCTCTGACAACAGAGAACCTGGCGAATATAATCTCCGGTAAGGTCCCTCGGTAGGAGTTCAAAGTAATTTCTGAGAGATGTAAATCTAGGCATTTGATGTGATTTTTATATTATATCACATTATCCACCACTGGGCCTAATCTTATCTGCAAAAGAAGAAAATGTGTTAGTGCCTAGATGCAATTTTGAACACTACTACATGCCTATTTGGTTTGCAGGATTTGTAAAATGCACTAACATGCCATCTTCGATCTGACATGATTAACATGGGCATTAACATGCCATCTTCGATCTTCACAAGATGTTGGAGTGGATGAAAAGTTCCCTAAGAAAACTAGTACAGATGAATCCAAAGGAGAAATGCATACGAATTGTAACCATATGGATCAAGCATTGTCATTGTAAACTTGGAAAAGGAGACATGTATGTACTGAAATCCTCCAAAAGAATCCTTCAGAAATCATAGTACATTGTCATTGTAAACTTAGAAAATGGTGTCACAAATTGAACTCCCTTATAGTTAACATTTAACAGAAAAGGAACATCACCTCGATATATAGCTTCTCCAGGCATGGAAAGCATCTCGGGAAAGTGACAACTTGCTCCAGGTTGGGGCCAATAGATTCTAGTGCCAAGACCTTCACTGTGCTCAGTTTTGCGGTCAGGCTTGTTGGAATCATTTTCTAAATGACAGAGGAACAAACATCTTCAAAATTAGAAATAATGTTAATTTGTAGAAGGAGATGTAGAAGACGGCTATTGTACCTGAACGGGTGTGGATCCAATAACAAGTTTGGAGTATTTGTCAGACGAGTAGCCCAGCACTGTCAATTTCGGCGCAAAAATGACATTGATTCTTGTTGGACCTACTTGATCAAGTACAAGTAATCTCTCAAGTGCAGGTGTGTCCTCAATGACCATACCGTGGTACACATCTTGTGATGTCTTCGGGCCGAACCAGCAACACACATAAATAGTCCGGAGAGTCATGGAGGTGATGTGGAATGTACTCAACCCATTGATCGCCTGAAGATGAAGGTACTCGAGTGTAGTACAGCCACGGAGCAGGCGCTCCATGTCACCATTTGAGAGGCAGACAACGACAAGCTCGAGGTGTTTCGGTCGTGGTAGAATAAGAGCGGGTGCGTCATTAAGGGGGATGACAATTCTTGAACTTGGCGACGCGCTGCGTGGGCGCGAGACGGAGCGCGGACGTTGGCAGCGAGCACATATGGCCATCATCAAAAGTGAGCTCCTCGAGCTGATCTAGGGCGAGGGATCCGAACCAGTCTTCAAGATTGGCTCGGTCCCTGCCATTGGAATGGAACTTGCCCATTCTAAGGCATCTGGTTGGGCCAGGGTGACTGCCGAGGATCTTGGAGAACGCATCCAAGCTTTTGCGGTAGCCATGGAAGAGCTCGTGGGTGTCGATGAGGTCGAGAGGGGTGAAGTTCCATAGGGGCGCCACCACTGGGAAAGGACGGTTGTTCGCGCCCCACATTTGATTGGGAGGAGGGAGATGATGACTGTCAACATATCATCGGGGAGGCTGCTGATGAAGTCTATGCCCGCTGGAGTCGCTTGCGGTTTTAGCTCGCCCCGCCTTCGCTTGTTGACAGCCACGTTCTCCACCTCCGGAGTCTCCTTGTTAGCGGCGCTTTCTGATATAAATGAGAGTACAGGGAATATTTAGTTAAAACAGGGCAATAGAAAAGTGTATTGGTAACTAGAAGTTATTATGTAGGAATATAGTAAGAAAAGGGAATAACAATTGGTTGCTTAAATACTACACAATTCTTTTAATATTGTTGGGTAAGTCAACATGTAGATAGTTGAAAATAAAACTTACTTCAAACAAAGTCAGGATGGATGATTTTTTCGGGGAAGTTAGCATATATCTCATGACCAGGCCCTTTTATGTGCAGTCCAATTTTAGTGCCAGCTTTCAGTACATAAAACTTAGAAAATTCTTTCCAAAAGCCAGCACAAAAATAGGAGTCACCACGTTCATCAAGTCTTACAGTAGCAACGATTGTAAATCCATGGTTTGTGTTTAGTATGACATCCGTGCAGCCTTGATCCATGTAAAGGGAAAAATTGTGCACTACATAATATGTTGCATAGCAAGGGATGCACTGTAGAAAATGGTAGGATTGTTAAATAAAATATGGTAACATGCAAATATGGGCCCAAATTGAAAGAACTGTACAGCAGGGTAAATCAAAGGACAAACATCTATAATTAAACAGATAGAGTAAACATGATGTCATGGAAATATGAGAGTAATCGAAAGAACAATACATCATTAATTTGCCTAATATAGAAAGAAGAGGAGGAAAATCCCCTTTGACGTATATGGTGAATGTGGCACCTTTTATCCAAATGTAGCAATATTTAGAATATCTTTAGGAAAGTAGGCCATGCCAACCGATTTAGGGTGAGATTGAACATACCGCGCACATGCTCAAGTCATCTGGTACGGTGAGATGGAATCTCTGGCGGAGGTCGCAAGGTCCCGATGTGTCGGCGCATTGTACACTCTATGAATGAAAGAAAACCCTCAAATCAGCTCATAAAAATGAATTCATGGCGATTTCCGTTGGGTGATTAAAGGAGGCAGATGAACTGGGATGAGAGATGAGATAATATCTCATTAAATTAGTTACCTTGTCGTCCATGAGGAAAAACCCTCAGTACGGCAGATTCCCCAACCGAGCGGAGCTGGGTCGACCGTGAGTAGCGACGAGAAAGTCGATCGCGATAGGCGGTGGCAAGAGGAAGTGGCGAAATGCGGTGGGGTTTCCCAACAGCCTGGCGGCGGCGACAGGCGGCGAGCTAAGTGGTTACCGCCGTGATAGGCGGTGCCATGCATAGACGCGGAGGAGCTTGTGTAGGTGTGAATAGGGACCAGAGGCATGGGGTGGCGGGCGGGGGTGAGGGTTTTTGTGACGTGGGGATGGCGAGGATTTTCTTTTTCTTCTTTGAATTGGGTGGTGAGGGTTTTCTGTCCCACAAAGAATTTCGGAGGCAACGGTTTGCTAGAGCCAACCATGTGTGATTGACGCAACAAGCAGTCATTGCACACGGTTCCAATTTTGGGAACCGTGTGTGATTGAAGCACCTGGCAAAATGAAAGTCATTGCGCACGGTTCCAATTTTGGGAACCGTGTGTGATTAACGTACTACCTCCGTCCTGGTTTATTGGCCCCCTTTATAACTTGTACGAAATTTCAACCAAATATTTGACTAAGAAATGTTTATGCATGTCACCAAAAATTATATCATTGAGCACTATGTTTAAATATGCATCCAACGATATAATCTTTGCTGACGTGCACTAACATTTTGTCAGTTAAATCATTGGTCAACATTTAACACAAATTACAAAGGGGACCAATAAACAAGGACGGAGGTAGATTCCATTAACCAAACTGATTGCATCCATATCCCACAGTTAGACATAAGTAAACATAGACTAAACATACTCAGACATTGATAATAAGCGTACATGCACACAAGCATAGTTCAACCGTCATTAAGCATGCTCAAGCGTACATAGTTCGATCCCACATCTCATCTCACATGCCAGCACGATCCTGAAGCTTCTCCAGCTACTCGGCATACGCACCGTGCTCCACCCTGCGAGAATACTTCTGCTTGAAGGAGCCAACGACCCGTCCTCTTGCATGCCCTAAAACACTTTGATACACATCATGAAGCTTGTGGTTGCAAAATGGGCATCGATAGCCGCCGTCCCAGGTCCTAATACGCCTGTTATGCATTCCCGCATAAAGCTCCCTCAGGATTTGCCTCTTGTACCTCCTCTGGACATCTTCATCCTTGCTGTCCACATTGTCAGACATCATCTATACAAATAGTAAAAAATATGTGGCATCAAATTAATGGTTACAAACTAATCTCTAGTGAACATTTGGCAGTTGCCAAAAATTGGCATCAAATCAACGATAACAAGCCGTGAAGTAGGATTAGTAATTTATGGCTATTTATTTATACATATCCAGAGATTATGGGTTCAATTTTTAAGCACATTCGTCTATGTACAGACCAATCTTGAAGAAAATAATGGCACAAACATATGTAGGTCATTCAAAATCAATGGCCAAGTCCTAGCTAGGAATTATTAGCACGAACACTAATCCTAGTCGGATTACTAGCAGAAATCCTTTCCACAGATGAAACAACTAATCACGTGTACCATTCAAACAATCAATACACTACACGGATCTAGTGAAACTTACTCAGATTTCATGGATTGGGAGAACATAACCATAGGATTTCTATTCCAAAAAGGGGGAGGCAGGAGTAACTAGAGAAACCCTGTGATCTATTTGACACATAAATGGGTATAGATGACTAACCAGTTGTCCGTCGTCATCAGAGTTGTTATCGGAGTCGTCGCCCGAGTCATCACCAGAGTCGGTGTGGAACTCTGCCTCCGGCTGTGGAAGCTCGACGCCGTCGACGACGTCAGGTTGCAACGATAACTCGCTGGCAGTGACGACAACCTCTATCTCCATCTCCACGTCATGCTCCCACTACTAGGAAAAAGATTATACACAGACACTTATCAGTAGCACTTGTTAAAGCGAAGCGCTACTGCTACCTAGCAGTAGCCCGTGTCAGGGCAGCGAGCTACTACCATAAAGATAGCAGTAGCGCGCTCACCATAAAACGCGTTGCTACTATGACGACTAGAATGGATGCTGCCAGGCTTGGTATAGTAGCAGCGCGCTTCTAAGGGCCGCGCTACTGCTAACAAAATAGTAGCAGCGCGTTTTAGGGCGACAGTGCTACAACTAACAAATGGAAAAGAAAGGAAAAAAGGAAAGGAAAAAAGAAAAGGAAAATTAATGAAAAAGAAAAAAAATGAAAGCAATAGCAGCAGCGCGTTTCTACGAAAGCGTTGTAGCTACTTTAGCTATAGCGCGTTCTACCAACACGCGCTATAGCTAACTTATCTATAGCCGTAGCGTGTTTATGCAAAACGCGCTATAGCTAAGTAGCTATGGCGCATGTTTGTAAAACCGCTACCACTATGTTTGACTTACCACTTCGCGAGCGTCCCTCCTTCCCCCAATTCCCCAATCTTCTCGCCAGATCCCCAACCTCTCCCTCGCCGCCCCTGCGCTCCCTCGTCGCCCTACCTCTTTCACTGCCATAGCCGCCACTGGAGCCACACGCCATCGCCGCCACCGGAGCCGCACGCCCGTGAAGCCACCCTCATCCGCTCCTCACCGCCCCAGCTCCCTCATCTCCCCTGCCCCATCGCCCCCAGAGCCACTGTCGCCGTCACCGGAGCCCTGGTCCCTCGCCGCCCCTGGTCCCTCGTCGCCCCTGCCACCCTCGTTCGCTCCTCGCCGCCCCTGCTCCCTTGTCGTCCATCCTCTCTATAAGCCCCACACCCCTCCCTCTAGGTTAATTAACTTAGGTGAATTTAGTTCATTAGGTTAACTAATTGAACTAAGTGAACTAGCTAGGTTAATTTAGGTAAACTAACTAGGTTAGGTAACTAAGTGAACTAGCTAGGTTAATTTGGTCTACTAACTAGGTTGATTAGATGTTTTTTAGATGTTTGGTTAACTAATTTGGTTAACTAACTAGGTTAGGTAACTAAGTAGATGTTAATTAGGTTAGGGCAGTAGTGGTACTGTTAATTAGATATTTTTAGTTAGGGAAGTAGGTTAGGTAACTAAGTAGATGTTAATTAGGTTAGGTAACTAAGCAGATGTTAATTTAGGTTAATTTGGTTAACTAACTAGGTTAGATAACTAAGTACATGTAAATTAGGTTAGAGCAATAGTGGTGCTAGTAGATGTTAATTAGATTTTTTTAGTTAGGGAAGTAGGGTTTTACTAGGTTAGTTAGGTGAAGTTAAATGAATGACCTAAATGAATGAAATTAGTAGTTAACTGAATTTTTAGGACAAATTTGTATATGCTTAAGTACTTAACTAGATATTAGTTTTAGGACAAACTTGTATATGCTTAAGTAGTTAACTAAATATATTATAGGGTTGTATATATAGTTGCTTAATTTCTTATATAGTTGTTCTGCACCCAATGTATGCTTAAGTAGTTGTATAATTCCTAGGGTTCATCAATGGGTGCTTAAGTAGTTGTAGATGCTTAAGTAGCTAGCTAGGGTTCATCTAATTAGTTAGTACTTGTAGATGCTTAAGTACTAGGGTAGTAGGACATAATTTGAATTGAGTTCTAGGGTTCATAATTTGAAATTTGTGTAGATTTTCTTGAAGTATGAAACATTGAAGTGGTCGTGATATATGAAAATTCCTCGATTGTGCCCAAGTGGCCTTTTGTTGTTTCCAGGGAATGAAGCCGAGTGGCCTATGTTTTGCCGGAATGGTAATTCATTTCTGTTCCAGCAAATTTCAGGTGCTCGATTTTTCCACTTTTTAGCAAAGGTCATGTTGAAATTTTCTGTGAATTTCGGGATGACTTGTGCTATAAACTAGGACATATTGAGTGCTCGGGATTTGCCGCATCGGGAAGGAATCAACGTTCCTGCAAAACATAGGCCTTTTTTATGTCATTATTCATTTTAGTAGGTCTAGAATTAATTGACTAGATTTAATTATAGGAAACATGGCTAGCAACGACGAAGGACAGGGTTCTGGTGATTGCGACAATGTCTACCTGGCGGCGGACGAATATTTGAACCTTGCCAACGATCGACGATTGTTGTTGCTGGGTCCACCTGTCTCATCCGAGACCAACATCAGACCGGTGCCAAGACTGGCGTTGAGACCCAGACCGGCACCGAGACCAGCGCCGAGACTGGCAAAGCCATAGAACCGAAACCAAAGAGGAGATGTTGCCGCCCAAACCAGCTCCTCACTACTAGACTAGTGGTCACGGAGGTGGACAACGAAAATTTTGAGCCAAAACTACCTGTGGAAGCGCGCTCCTGCTACGGCAATCAAATAGGCTGCATCGTACGGGCGTGCGCCACCATCAATCATGAGAAACTAAAGAAGAGGCAAATATGAAGCACTCCCTCCTAACCCTGCTACACCAGATATTCTTGTTCCCAGGCCAGGATGAAATCCAATATACTAATCCACAGGATGAAATCCAATATACTAATCCACAGAAAGACCCCACGATGAAGAAGATAAACAAACGTGCCATGACCAAGTTTAGTGATGCGTTAGCCACTTGGAAAATAAGGGTGAAACGCGCCATCGACAAAAAGGAACCCTACTCTGAGATTGTAAAGGAAAATCCGACAATCACGGAAGAGCAGTTTCAACTATTCAAGGCGGCTTGCGATGTCGAAGATGCCAAAAAAAAGTCGAAGTATATGAAGGGGATTCAACAGAGGAACATGGGGCGCCACCACCTCGAAAGTTGTGGTTAGGCGGGGAAGAGGTCCATATGGGCCAAGGAGGACGCGGAACACGAAAGTCTGGGCATCCTAGACCCCTTGACGAAGTTCACTGTCCCGCGGGAGCATGACGTCCTCAGGGCCCGGTACCATTGGGACCCAGTCAAGAAGGTTTTCGAGACGGACCCTGTCATGACGGAGTTCATGAGACTGCTGGTAATTTTAGTTTCTAATCAATTTGACTGCATGTTTAGTCATATTTGTAAATGATACTTGTTCCTTTTGCAGAGAGAGCAGGACAAGATTGCAGCCAAAAGCGACTCGCCGTCTGAGGTGTTGGCGAGGCCCAAGTGGGACACCCCATTCAACCGAGTGTTGAACATATTGAAGCGACTCCCGTTGGACACTCGGCCGTCATATGGACGTGTGCACGATGTCGGATACAACGCCACGTGGAAGAAGTACTACGGTGAGACCACGGACGAGAGAAAGGAAAGACGGAGGTTAACTGAAGAAAACATCGATAAGAAGGTTGAGATTGCGGTTGAGAAGAATTCAGCTAAGACAGTCACAACAGCGGCAGCTGACATAAAATAGGACCTGATAGTCTTGGTTCCGGCTATCGTCAGTTGGAGCAGGCGAAGTCCAGAAAAAGATGCAACGGACTTTCCCCTTGCCGACTTCTTTGGGAGCAGCTTGACTAGCGTTGCACCAGCACCTGCACTTGCACCAGCACCTGCTCCTGCATCGGCTCCCGCACTTGCTCATAACATCTCATCCTCCATCTCGGACGTGCTCGGCGGTGCTTCGTCTTTGGCTGAGCTCGATGCCCTCACGGTACCTGTCACACCGGCCCTCCTCAATAAATGTGTAATCTCCCATTTCCGTTGCCTTTCAAATGTCTCGCATCGCAGACATGTCTTTGCAGGCCGACGCCCCGTGCACCATATTGTACGACATCAACAACTAGAAGGTGGACATGGGGAAGGCAACGACAATGAAGCCGAAGGAACAATTGTTCCACAGCCGGCCGACCCCCCTGACGTCTTCAAGGTTTCCGTGGCCAGTGTCAAACCGGGCGACGAGAATTTGGTTCCTCCGGTACTAGGGGGAGATGATGACGAGACCCCGCGGTGGCTTGGCGATTGCAAGAAATGGGTCCTGTTGTGGCCAAAGAGTCTGCTTCGTATGAAGGCGGCCGGGAGCACACCCACGACCATGTAGCCTCCGCAAGATATGAACATCAGCACCCCACATACCCCAATTAGCATCGCCTATCGTGGTGGGTGATAGTGGACTAGGTGAGGAAGAGGCTCCATTAGTCATTGATGACGTCACCGTAGATGAGGATGAGGATGAGGATGACACTCAACAATCTCAATACTGGCGCCATTGATGATAGAGGATTGATGGCTCAGTAGTATGAGTACTCAGGGTTTGAGCATCATGAGTCGGTGCCTGAATTGCCGCCTCCGGAGCCTAAATGTACTATAGATGACCTTCCACCAAAGAAGCATCAGAAGAGAGCGAGGAAAGGCAACAATAAAGCTGCTGCTACGATCCAGCCGCCTCCGCAGCCTCGGGTTCAAGACCGTATACCTGTCCGCGGTGCGGCGAAATACCATATCCCCGATGAACCAATCCTACCTAAGGCATCGGTACAGGCCATACACGGCGATCTAAGGAGACTTCATGACAATGTGCCGCGGAGAGAGAAAAGCCTAATCACCTTGGAAAATCCAAGATACCCACTCTACGTGGTTAACGTGCCGCGGAAAAGGTTGTACGTCGACTCATTCCCCGTGGAGAAGTTCTTCCTTTGATTCGACTACATCTTTGACATGTTTCACTTGAAGAAGCTGGATTTTACGTTTGTCCGCCTTTATGCCTTGTACATGAACTACATCATCGGGATTGAGCAGATACCTTATATCTGCGTCGCTGACCCGTACTTCATGCATGAGGGCTTCTTGGCAGTCTGCGTAGAGCACCGTTAATACGCGAGGGACTACATCATCGATTTCATGGTCGCCAATAAGGACAAGGAGACGATTCTCGTGCCTTATCATCCCCTGTAAGTCATCCGCGTGGATATCCTTCCTTTGATTTCAATCATTTATTTGCACGGTGGAGGCTAATTAATTTGAGGTGTACTTATTTTGCGCAGCCACGGGCGCGCCATCCTCATTATCCTTTACCTCAATACTCCCACGCTCTTTACTTGGACTCGTCGAAGAACATGAACAAAAAGGATTACACCCACATCAAGTCTGTTCTCGATAGTGCTATCTTTTTCTATGGCATACGGGATGGAGAGATCAAGGACAAGAAGAAGAGGAGCGGTAGGCCCACCTTCAGCCATAAGACCGACTTCTACTGCATCCGGCAACCGAGTGATACTCTTAGTGATGGATTCTATGCCCTACACCACATGCTGGAGTACAGAGGGGATCAGCAGAACCTTCACATGTCGCCTACATCTGGGGATGCCCATATTCTGCAATGGGCAAGGAACGTAGGAGATATTGAGGATCATCGGCTTGGAGCTGAGTTCTATAACATCTAGCGCGAACTTGCCCAAATCATCATGAAGGAGGTCCTCAAAAATACAGGGTTGTTCTACGAGGAAGGGCAAATGTCGCGGGAGGACGTCCGAACACGCGTAGCCGCTCAGCGTCTCGACCTGAAGCCTTTCACTAAGCTCGGGGACTATATCCCTGACTTGGATGGATGGCACAACATGTTGTGATTGTCGATATATGACAATGTGTCTGTTTTAGTCCATACTTTATGTATGACGAAACTTTGAGTTATGCACAACGAAACTTTAATTGTGATGTAATTAAATCGCCCTCCTCGACTAGCAAAGATCACTCTAGTTAGGGCATTTTGGGTACGATGAACTTTGTTATTTATGCTTATGATATGTTTCTTCTATTTTGCCAAGTCCGTCTCTTTCTGTTGCTCAACTATGATGCAAGTGCACAGATCATTGATGGCGAAAAAGTGCTACGCCAGGAGTATACGATGAGTGGCTGGAGTGTCAGGCCCAGGTGTACCGGTTTCCGGTTTCCGAGCGACAACCAGTAGTTAGTTTAGGTTCACGCTAGTGCGAGAGAGGGATACGAACTCATGTATTGCATAGTTCCGCTCTCACTCATAGTGATAGCTCTTCTCACATATATCATTGTTTAGATGGATGACGATGTAGTTGCAAGAACATGTATAGTTATTTTTGAGATGATGACGAGAGACCACTTTGTGTTGGATGATGACATGATTTGATGCTATGATTACATTTGTATGTGTATGATATGCTAAAGATTATTGTATAAAGCATGTTCAAATAAAACAAATATGCAGGAAAAAACTAATAAAACTAACAGTAGCGAGGGGAGTAGAGTTAGCAGCAGCGCGCCCTAGACTAAAGTGTTGCAAATATTAGCAGTAGCGCGTGGTGCTAAAGCTCGCTGCTGCTAGCCATGTATAGCAGTAGCGTGGGTCAGCACACGCAACTGATACATGTTATCTATAGTGCCGTATCAGTAGCGCGGTGCCCCGCGCTACTGATACACCTAATACGCATGCTACTGCTAGGCTTTTCCCTAGTAGTGTGTGGTGCTTTAGTAGCCCCGGCGTCGCCACTCCCTCCGATGGGGCGCTTCGAGGGCATCCTCATACACTGACGGCTTTGATAACCGAGAGCGGCATCGAGGATGCAAGTGGAGAGAGGGGATTGTGTGTGTGGCGAGGATGGGGGGTGCGGCCGCTCGGGCACGTCATTAATATGGAGTAGTGGGAGAGAGGCGGGCGGCGGTCAAACCGCTGGCTCGCCTCCCGGTGAGCCTGCGCACCGGACTGCTGGCATGCCTACCGTCGTTTCACACAGCTACTCGCACGCTGAGGGAGTCCTAGATTAAGGGGTCCTCAGATAGCCAGACTATATGCTTATGCCGGACTGTTGGACTATGAAGATACAAGATTGAAGACTTCGTCTCGTGTACGAATGGGACTCTCCTTTGCGTGGAAGGCAAGATTGGCAATTCGGATATGTAGACTTCCTTCTCTATAACTGACTCTGTGGAACCCTAGCCCCCCTCCGGTGTCTATATAAACCGGAGGGTTTAGTCCGTAGGACAACAACAATCAGAATCATAGGCTAACTCCTAGGGTTTAGCCTCTATAATCTCGTGGTAGATCAACTCTTGTAATACTCATATCATCAAGATCAATCAAGCAGGAAGTAGGGTATTACCTCCATAGAGAGGGCCCGAACCTGGGTAAACATTGTGTCCCCCGCCACCTGTTACCATTAGCCTTAGATGCATAGTTCGGGACCCCCTACCCGAGATCCGCCGGTTTTGACACCGACATTGGTGCTTTCTTTGAGAGTTCCACTGTGTCGACACCACAAGGCTTGATGGCTCCTTCGATCATCCACAACGATGTGGTCCAGGGCGAGGTTTTTCTCCCCGGACAGATCTTCGTATTCGGCGGCTTTGCACTGCGGGCCAATTTGCTTGGCCATCTGGAGCAGATCGATAGCTACGCCCCTGGCCATCAGGTCAGATTTGGAAGCCTGAACTACACTGCCGACACCTGCGGAGACTTGGCCTTCGACGGATTCGAGCCCATGACAGGTGCGTGATACGTCTCCAACGTATCTATAATTTTTGATTGCTCCATGCTACTTTATCTACTGTTTTGGACTATATTGGGCTTTATTTTCCACTTTTATATTATTTTTGGGACTAACCTATTAACCGGAGGGCCAGCCCAGAATTGCTGTTTTTTGCCTATTTCAGTGTTTCAAAGAAACGGAATATCAAACGGAGTCCAAACGGAATGAAACCTTCGGGAACGTGATTTTCTCACCGAACGTGATCTAGGAGACTTGGACCCTACTCCAAGAAGTAACAGAGGCGGTCACGAGGGTGGGGGCGCGGCCCCCCCTAGGGCGCGCCCCCTGCCTCGTGGCCCCCCTGTTGCTCCACCGACGTACTCCTTCCTCCTATATATACCTACGTACCCCCAAACGATCAGAATAGGAGCCAAAAACCTAATTCCACCGCCGCAACCTTCTGTATCCACGAGATCCCATCTTGGGGCCTGTTCCGGAGCTCTGCCGAAGGGGGCATCCACCACGGAGGGCTTCTACATCAACACCATAGCCCCTCCGATGAAGTGTGAGTAGTTTACTTCAGACCTTCGGGTCCATAGCTAGTAGCTAGGTGGCTTCTTCTCTCTTTTTGGATCTCAATACAATGTTCTCCCCCTCTCTTGTGGAGATCTATTCGATGTAATCTTCATTTTGCGGTGTGTTTGTTGAGACCGATGAATTGTGGGTTTATGATCCAACTTATCTATGAATAATATTTGAATCTTCTCTGAATTCTTTTATGTATGATTGAGTTATCTTTGCAAGTCTCTTCGAATTATCCGTTTGGTTTGGCCAACTAGATTGGTAGTTCTTGCAATGGAGAAGTGCTTAGCTTTGGGTTCAATCTTGCGGTGTCCTTTCCCAGTGACAGAAGGGGCAGCAAGGCACGTATTGTCTTATTGCTATTGAGGATAACAAATGGGTTATTTATCATATTGCATGAATTTATCCCTCTACATCATGTCATCTTGCTTAAGGCGTTACTCTATTTTTAACTTAATACTCTAGATGCATGCTGGATAGCGGTCGATGAGTGGAGTAATAGTAGTAGATGCAGAATCGTTTCGGTCTACTTGTCTTGGACGTGATGCCTATATACATGATCATACCTAGATATACTCATAATTATGCTCAATTCTGTCAATTGCTCAACAATAATTTGTTCACCCACCGTAGAATATCTATGCTCTTGAGAGAAGCCACTAGTGAAACCTATGGCCCCCGGGTCTATTCTCATCATATCAATCTCCATTACTTTATTATTTGCTTTGTTTTTACTTTGCCTTTTACTTTTCACTTTGCATCTATATACCAAAAATACCAAAAATATTATTTGTCATCTCTACCAGATCTCACTCTCGTAAGTGACCGTGAAGGGATTGACAACCCCAATCGCGTTGGTTGCGAGGAGCTATCGTTTTGTGTAGGTACGAGGGACTTGTGCGTGGCCTCCTACTGGATTGATACCTTGGTTCTCAAAAACTGAGGTAAATACTTACGCTACTTTGCTGCATCATCCTCTCCTCTTCGGGGAAATCCAACGCAGTGCTCAAGAGGTAGCAAGAAGAATTTCTGGCGCCGTTGCCGGGGAGGCTCACGCAAGAGCAAGTCAACCATACCAAGTACCCATCACAATCCCTATCTCTCGCATTACATTATTTGCCATTTGCCTCTCGTTTTCCTCTCCCCCACTTCACCCTTGTCGTTTTATTCGCCCTCTCTTTCCCAATCTCCTCCTCTTTTTCCCATTTGCCTTTTCCCATTGCCTTTCTGTTTGCTTGTGTGTTGGATTACTTGTTGCCATGGCGCAAGATAATACCAAATTGTGTGACTTCTCGAATACCAATAATAATGATTTCCTTAGTACTCCGATTGCTCCTCTTAATAATGATGAGTCTTGTGAAATCAATACCGCTTTGCTGAATCTTGTTATGAAAGATCAATTCGCCGGCCTTCCTAGTGAAGATGCCGCTACTCATCTAAACAATTTTGTTGATTTGTGTGATATGCAAAAGAAGAAAGATACGGATAACAATATTGTCAAATTGAAGTTATTTCCGTTTTCACTTAGAGATCGTGCTAAAGTTTGGTTTTCGTCTTTGCCTAAAAATAGTATTGATTCTTGGAACAAGTGCAAAGATGCTTTTATCTCTAAGTATTTTCCTCCCGCTAAGATCATCACTCTTAGGAACGATATTATGAATTTTAAACAACTTGATCATGAGCATGTTGCCCAATCTTGGGAAAGAATGAAATTGATGCTTCGCAATTTCCCTACTCATGGTTTTAATTTATGGATGATCATACAAATTTTTTATGCCGGATTAAATTTTGCTTCTAGAAACCTTTTAGATTCGGCCACGGGAGGCACGTTTATGGAAATTATGTTAGGAGATGCTACAAAATTTCTTGATAATATTATGGCTAATTATTCTCAATGGCACACCAAAAGATCTTCTAGTAAAAAGGTGCATGCTATAGAAGAAATCAATGTTTTGAGTGAAAAGATGGATGAACTTACAAAGATATTTGCTACTAAAAATACTTCTCTTGATCCCAATGATATGCCCTTGTCTACTTTGATTGAGAATAATAATGAATCTATGTATGTGAATTTTGTTGGTAGGAATAGTTTTGGAAACAACGCATATAGAGGGAATTTTAATCCTAGGCCTTATCCTAGTAATCCTTCTAATAATTATGGAAATCCCTACAACAACTCTTATGGAAATTTTAATAAGATGCCCTATGAATTTGAGAGTAGTGTTAAAGAGTTTATGAATTCACAAAAGAATTTTAATGCTTTGCTTGAAGAGAAATTGCTTAAAGTTGATGATTTGGCTAGGAATGTTGATAGAATTTCTCTTTA
Organism: Triticum aestivum; assembly: GCF_018294505.1. NCBI lineage: Eukaryota > Viridiplantae > Streptophyta > Magnoliopsida > Poales > Poaceae > Triticum > Triticum aestivum. Next base: position 383,288,716 of record NC_057810.1, on the reverse strand, counting down.
AATTGATTCTTTAAAGCTTAGATCTATTCCTCCTAAGCATGATATCAATGAGTCTCCCAAAGCCATGAGAATTTCCATTGATGAGTGCAAAGAAAGAACCGCTAGGATGCGTTCTTCTAAAGATGCCTTTATTAAAGCGTGTTCTTCCAATTCCTATGAAAATCAAGATGAAGATCTAAAAGTTATTGATGTGTCCCCCATTAAATCTTTGTTTTGCAATATGAATCTTGATGAAATTGAATATGATCTTCCTTTACCTAGAAGGCGTTCTAAGAATTCGGAGTTTCTAGATCTTGATGATGAAATTGATAAAAGTGGGATTGAAAGAAATAAAAACCTAGATGTTGCTAAACCCACTATTTGGATCTCTAGGAATTTAATTATGAGAATTGCTCTTTAATTGATTGTATTTCCTTGTTGCAATCCGTGCTAGATTCTCCTCATGCTTATAGTCAAAATAAGGCCTTTACCGAACACATTGTTGATGCCTTGATGCAATCTTATGAAGAAAAACTTGAGTTGAAAGTTTGTATCCCTAGAAAACTCTATGATGAGTGGGAACCTACTATTAAAATTAAAATTAAAGATTGTGAGTTTCATGCTTTGTGTGATTTGGGTGCTAGTGTCTCTACTATTCCCAAAACTTTGTGTGATTTGCTAGATTTCCGTGACTTTGATGATTGCTCTCTAAACTTGCATCTTGCAGATTCCACTATTAAAAAGCCTATGGGAAGAATTAATGATGTTCTTATTGTTGCAAATAGTAATTATGTGCCCGTAGATTTTATCGTTCTTGATATAGATTGCAATCCTTCATGTCCTATTATTTTTGGTAGACCTTTCCTTAGAACGATTGGTGCAATTATTGATATGAAGGAAGGGAATATTAGATTCCAATTTCCCCTAAAGAAGGGCATGGAACACTTCCCTAGAAAGAAAATAAAATTACCATATGAATCTATCATGAGAGCCACTTATGGATTGCCTACCAAAGATGGCAATACCTAGATCTATCCTTGCTTTTATGCCTAGCTAGGGGCGTTAAATGATAGCGCTTGTTGGGAGGCAACCGAATTTTTTTTGTTTTTGTTTTGTTTTTGATTATGTTTAGGAATAAATAATCCATTTAGCCTCTGTTTGGATGTGGTTTTATGTTTCAATTAGTGTTTGTGCCAAGTAGAACCTATAGGATAACCTACGATGATAGTTGATTTGATTCTGCTGAAAAACAAAAACTTTGCATGCACGAATATAATTTTGTGAAATCACAGAAACGTGATTTTGCGTTGATTATTTTTGCTGCTGTTAAATAAACAAATTTTCCAGGACTCCCTATTTTGGTAGGATTTTTAGAGTTCCAGAAGTTTGCGTTAGTTACAGATTACTACAGACTGTTCTGTTTTTGACAGATTCTGTTTTGCGTGTGTTGTTTGCTTATTTTGATGAATCTAAGGCTAGTAAAATAGTTTATAATCCATAGAGAAGTTGGAATACAGTAGGTTTAACACCAATATAAATAAAGAATGAGTTCATTACAGTATCTTGAAGTTGTATTTTGTTTTCTTTCTCTAACGGAGCTCACGAGATTTCTATTGAGTTTTGTGTTGTGAAGTTTTCATGTTTTGGGTGAATTCTTTTGATGGATTATGGAACAAGGAGTGGTAAGAGCCTAAGCTTGGGGATGCCCATGGCACCCCCAAGATAATACAAGGACACCAAAAAGTCAAAGCTTGGGGATGCCCCGGAAGGCATCCCCTCTTTCGTCTACTTCCATCGGTAATTTACTTGGAGCTATATTTTTATTCACCACATGATATGTGTTTTGCTTGGAGCGTCTTGTATTATTTGCGTCTTTGCTTGTTAGTTTACCACAATCATACTTGCTGTACACACCTTTTGAGAGAGCCATACATGAATTGGAATTTTCTATAATACTCTATGTGCTTCACTTATATCTTTTGAGCTTGATAGTTTTGCTCATAGTGCTTCACTTATATCTTTTGAGCATGATAATTTTTGCTCTAGTGCTTCACTTGGATCTTTTAGAGCACGGTGGTGGATTTGTTTTAAAGAAACTATTGATCTCTCATGCTTCACTTAGATTATTTTGAGAGTCGTTAATAGCATGGTAATTTGCTTAACTATTAATATACTTGGTATTCAAGATATGTGAAACTTTCTTTTGAGTGCGTTGAATACTAAGATAAGTTTGATGCTTGATAATTGTTTTGAGATATGGAGGTGATAATATCAAAGTCGTGCTAGTTGAGTAATTGTGAATTTGAGAAATTCTTGTGTTGAAGTTTGCATGTCCCGTAGCATGGACGTATGGTTAAAGTTGTGTAACAAATTTGAAACATGAAGTGTACCTGGCTTGTGCATCCTTATGAGTGGCGGTCGGGGACGAGCAATGGTCTTTTGCTACCCATCTATCCCCCTAGGAGCATGCACGTAGTACTTGATTTTTGATGACTTCTAAATTTTTGCAATAAGTATATGAGTTCTTTTGACTAATGTTGAGTCCATGGATTATACGCACTTTTACCTTTCCGCCTTTGCTAGCCTCTTCGGTACCGTGCATTGCCCTTTCTCACCTTGAGAGTTGGTGCAAACTTCGCCGGTGCATCCAAACCCTGTGATATGATACGCTCTATCACACATAAACCTCCTTATATCTTCCTCAAAACAGCCACCATACCTACCTATCATGGCATTTCCATAGCCATTCCGAGATATATTACCATGCAACTTCCATCATCATATTCATGACATACATTACTTTTGTCATATTGCCATTGCATGATCATGTAGTTGACATCGTATTTGTGGCAAAGCCACCATATATTATTTTTCATACATGTCACTCTTGATTCATTGCACCATCCCGGTACACCGCCGACGGCATTCATATAGAGTCATATCTTGTTCTAAGTTTCGGGTTGTAATCCTTATGTTGTAATCAATAGAAGTGTGATGATCATCATTATTAGAGCATTGCCCAAAAAGAAAAAAAAATAAGAAAGGCCAAAAAGAAAAAAAAGAAAGGCCCAAAAAAAAGAAAAAAAAGAAAATAAATAAAAAGGGCAATGCTACTATCTCTTTTTCCACACTTGTGCTTCAAAGTAGCACCTTGTTCTTCATGTAGCGAGTCTCATATATTGTGCTTCAAAGTAGCACCTTGTTCTTCATGTAGTGAGTCTCATAAGTTGTCTTTTTATACTAGTGGAAATTTTTCATTATAGAACTTGGCTTGTATATTCCTACGATGGGCTTCCTCAAATGCCCTAGGCCTTCATGAGCAAGCGAGTTGGATGCACACCCACTAGTTTTCTTTTGTTGAGCATACATAGATCTAGTGCATCCGTTGCATGGCAATCCCTACTCCTCATGTTGACATCAATTGATGGGCATCTCCATAGCCCGTTGATTATCCTCGTCCATGTGAGACTTTCTCCTTTTTGTCTTCTCCACACAATCCCCATCATCATATTCTATTCCACCCATAGTGCTATATCCATGGCTCACGCTCATGTATTGCGTGAAGGTTGAAAAAGTTTGAGATTATTTAAGTATGAAACAATTGCTTGGCTTGTCATCGGGGGTATAGAAGTTGGGAACATCTTTGTGTGATGAAAATGAAGCATAGCCTAACTATATGATTTTGTAGGGATGAACTTTCTTTTGCCATGCTATTTTGAGAAGACATGATTGCTTTGATTAGTATGCTTGAAGTATTATTATTTTTTATGTCAATATGAACTTTTGTCTTGAATCTTTCGGATCTGAATATTTTTTTTCGAGAGTACGCAATTGCGTACCTTAATTTTATAGAAGAAGGAGAAACAAGATTACAAGAAACCGCACGACAATGCGCACATCCTCGTGGGCCACCACTCCACACAGCTATCTAGTCTAATGTCTCACAAAGCGTTGTAAACCTCCTACTCCGCTAGCCACTAAGTTCCACTCTCTAAGCTCCTCTAAGATAACCCCAGCTAGATCTTTAGCCGCCATTTGCTGCTCTCTTCTGTTGAAAACTCTGGCGTTTCGTTGCTTCCATAGCGCCCACGCTGTGCATATGACCAGACTATCGAACCCTCGCTTCTCCTTGCCATGATAACTTTGGCGCTTCCGAAGCCACCATTCCACAATCGTGTCCTCCGTCGATGGGGCCGCGGTTGGCAACTGCAGCCTGTCCAAGCACGTGAACCAGACTTCTTGGGCATACACACAGCGAGCCAAGATGTGCTCCACATTGTCTTCCTCTTGCAGACAGGTAAAACAAGGCGAGGGGAGCTCTTGCAATCCATGTCTAGCTCTCTGATCCGAAGTCCAGATCCTATGTTGCGATGCCAACCAAGCAAAGATCTTGAGTTTTAACGGCGCATAGCTTCTCCAAATAGCGGTTGCTGCCGGAGCTCTGATCAGACCTTGGCAGAGTCTGCCGTATGTGGCCTTCGCCGAATAAGAGCCCTCCTCTCCAGCACAAGGCCACGTGAACTTGTCCTCCTCCATTGGGTTTCTCCGGAGGGTGGCGATCGCATACCTGAGGTGCATCAGTTGCATCTGCGCCATGAAGGACACCTCACCTTGTATATCCTGTTCCCACCTATTATCCACCAAAGCCTCCTGCACCGTCCTCGAGTTGGTCACTCTGGTGGTCACCATGGCATGTATGGATGGGGCAAAGTCCTTGATCTTGAAGCCCTGTATCCATCTATCCTTCCAGAAGAGGACGCGATCTCCTCGTCCGACCTCAATTCCAACCAAGCTGTCAAACACCATAGTTGCATCGTCGTCCACCGAGAGCGCAAGATTGCTCCATGGCCTGTCCTTGTCTACTCTTCTGAGCCATTCCCATCTGACTCGAAGCGCCAGGGCTTGTAGTTTCAGGTTTTTAACTCCCAGCCCACCGAAGAAAGTCGGCCTACATATGGTGTTCCATGCCACCAAACATTGACCTCCATTTGTTTTGTCTTTGCCCGCCCAGAAGAACATTCTCATCCATGCATCAATCTCTTCAAAAACCCAGTCTGGAGCGTCCATGATAAGCAGTTGGTGCACAGGCCTGGCCGTGACCACTGACTTGATTAGCACCAATCTACCCGATCTCTGGATGAACCCTCTCTGCCAACCAGGAACCATTTTCTTCACCATGTCCAGCAGCGGCTGCCACTCGTTCCTTGTAAGCTGTCTAGTGGCCAGCTGCAATCCGAGATATCTAATTGGAAACTCCGCCAGCGTGCAATGCAGCAGGTTGGACACCCTTGCTTTATCCTCCATATTCCCTCTAATAACCGTCGCCGTCGACTTTCCGTAGTTCACTTTCAGGCCCGAGGCCGATCCAAACACCAGCAGCGCCTCTCTGACAAAAAGAAGATCTTGGAGCGTGGGGCGAATGAAGAACGCGACATCGTCGGCGTAGATAGAGATGCGTTGGGCCGCCGAAATCCCTCTGAAGGAACTGAGCACTCCCACCTCGAAGCTCTAGCAACTGTGGCTGTGAGAGCATCCATCGCAATGACAAACAGCAGGGGGATATAGGGTCACCTTGCCTGAGACCTTGAGCGTGTATGATGCTTCTTCCCGGCCTGCCATTGACAAGAATGCGCGTGGACGCTGTGTACAAGAGTATGGTCAGCCACTTGATCATCCTTTGCCCGAAACCTTTCGCCTTGAGCACTTCAAAGAGGAACGGCCAAGAAAGGGAGTCGAACGCCCGCGAGATATCCAGTTTGAGGAAGACTCCTTTGCACTTCCGTGAAGTAAGCTTTTTGTCCACTTGTCTAACTAGGAGAAAGTTGTCATGAAGGCATCGCCCTTTTATAAAAGCCGACTGGTTGAAAGTGACCAAGTCCTTCATGTATGGCCTGACTCGAACTGCCAAGAGCTTCGTGAAAATCTTTGACAGACTATGTGGGAGACTGATCGGGCGGAAGCCATTAACCTGTTCATCATTCGGCTTCTTAGGAATCAGCACGGTTAGCGCTCTGTTAAGTTTGGCAAAGCCTCTCCCATCTCCCACGTAGAGCTTCATGATCGCCGCCATGATGTCGTGCTTAATGACAGGCCAAGCACACTGATAAAATTTCCCGATGAAACCATCCGGACCGGGGGCGCGGTCAGGGTGAAGCTCCTTGATCACAGCCCACACTTCTTCCTCGGTGAAGATGGCCTCCAAGTTTTGCAGATCCTGCGCCTCCATGCCCAAGAAGTCCATATCTAGCGTGTATGGTCTGGCCTGAGCCGTGCCAATGAGCGCCTGAAAAGCATCCGAGAAGACCTCCTCCATTCGATTTTGCTCAGTTATGATTTCATCCTCCCATTTATTGTGTGGAATGAAGTTTTTGGCTCTCCTCCCGTTAGGCACAGCTTGAAAGAATTTAGAGTTCGCGTCACCTTCTTTGAGCCATCGGAAGCGAGATCTTTGCCTGTCGATGGTTCTCTCTAGAGAGGCCAGCCCAAGCAGGCAAAGTTTCAGCGTACGCCGCAGCCAGGTTTCCATCAGCGAAAGTTGGCGAAGATCCATGGCCTTATCTAACCGGAAGATCACCCATGTGGCCACCGCCATTGACAACTTGATGTTGCCAGTTTTCCTCTGCCCCCAGGCTTGCAGGGCCGCACCCGCATTCCTGTAAAGTGCATCCAGTCTCTTAAATGGGTCAGTGATCGCCTCGTCGCATCTCCAGGCATTTTTGACAGCCTCCTCAAACCCCTCGAGCTTCGTCCAATAGAGCTCGAACCTGAACCTCTTTTTCTGGGCAAACGGCGCACAGGTTGTTAGCAAAAGAGGCGCATGATCGGAGACGCCAGTGGACATCGCTTGAAGTAAGCAGTGCGGGTATTACAACTCCCAATCAACAGTAACAAGCACTCTGTCGATTTTGGTAAGAGTAGGGTTGGCCCTCTCGTTCGTCCACGTGAAAAGGCGTCCGTGCATGTACAGCTCCTTAAGCTCCTGATCATCCACAAACTGTCGGAACCTGGTCATCATACTCCTGTTTATGTTCGTCTTATTCTTCTCCGAAGCTCTCAAGATAATGTTAAAATCACCAAGCACCATCCACGGTCCTGGGCAAAGTGTCCTTCTCTGCGCTAATTCTGCGAGAAAGGTAGTTTTTCTAGCATCTCCTTGCGGTCCGTACACAACGGTTATCCACCATGCCACTCCCACCCTTGGGCACACCATACCAGTGAGTGAGTTCAAGTCCATTTGCAGGTTTTGCACGTCCAACACCAACGAGTTCCAGGCTAAAAGGATGCCACCACGAGTCTCCAACGCTGGCAAGTATGCAAATCCGTCAAACAACGGCCCCATGCATTGCATTACAACAAATGAGTCTATTACATCCATCTTGGTTTCTTGAAGACAAACTAAGCTAGCTTTAGTGGAATCTAGAAACTCCTTGACCGCCTTCCTTTTCGCCGGATTGTTCAACCCACACACGTTCCAGCATACAATAGATGGGTGTGTATCCATGGAACCATGAGCACTCCCACGCCTAGACACAACGCGGCTTCACCGAGCTGCCTCCACCATCGCCCTTGTCTCCTCTTCCATTTCAAAGGATGGCACCGGCTTGCCAAACAACACCGTGATGATCCGAACATGCTGATCGCGCAAAGGCGAGTCGAACAGATCCTTGAGCTCTTGCATGTCTTCCTCATGTGGCACTAGGTCAGCCGGGACTAAACCAAGCGCCCGTAGAAGCACATTTTCCGCCGGGGTGGCTTTCATCACCGACACTGTGGAAGATCTCTTGGCGGCTCTCGTGGTGCGTCTAGGAGTGCATGGCTCTGGTTGAACCCTCATCGCTGAGGCCTCGACTTCCTTGAGCAACGGTGGCGCGAGTCTCTTGACAATGTTGGAGCAAAAGATCTTGAGCTTTGCGAATGCCGCTGCCTCTTGTCTTGTCATTCCTTCTGTTAGCGCTGCGAGCTCCAACTCCTTCGTAGTTGCCCCCTCATCCGCATCATTCGCCATGTCAGCCAAGCTGAGCACGAGCTCACCCGTCCCCTCAGTGGCCGCGGCACACCCAAGCTCCAGCTGTGCCAAAGTATCGTCTGTGGCCGCGCAAGCAGGCGCGCCGGTCCGGTCACGCAGCTCCTCTTGCTGCGCAGTTGCGCAAACAATGTCCGGACGTGCATGGGTGTGGGCCCGTGCATGATTCCCATCAACTTGCTCCACCCCTCTCTCCCTATCATGCGTACTTGCAGGGCAATCATTGGCCTCAGTGAGTGGCCCACCATCCTTCTGGGGCCCGATCTCCTCGATTGGCACCAAGGTGCACGCTACCATTGCATGCCTTTCCTGCTTCCCGCCAAGGCCACTCGAGTGAGACGCCGAAAATTCCATCGCCGCAGCCCCAATCACTGATTGCGATATCTCGATCGAAGGGAACGGTGGGTCCCCTCTGGTGGAGGCGAGTTGATCTGCTCCCTGTCCCCTAGCGGTGGGGCCTCTCTTTCCTTCGTGATCAGCACCACCACATGCGTCTCCGTCTCCACCACCAAACCCGCGTCTGCCCCCACCACATCCTCGCTAGCTGGCAGACGCGGAGTGGGTGCCGGAACATTCTCCTCCTTGTCCTCCCCATCCACGCCAATCATTGGGGAATCCTTCCTCGAAGCCACCACCAGCTCGCGGCGTCCAGTAGGCGCCAGATTTGAAAAATCGGAAGCTGGCACCCCTGGCCCCAACGGTCAAAAGCAGACGGTCTGACAGAAATCCTATCCAAAACTGTCACCCTCGGGATGGCCTCCAACGGCTCCACTCTCGGTGGCATGGGCGGTAGTCTCCAATCCTGCATTGCTGGCGGAGAGCCGGCGGCCTCGTCACCGCAGCCGTCAACCCTGCTCCGACGGACGCCATCTGAAGTCGCCGGCCCGCCTCCCCGCACATCCCTTATGCCTCTCTGCCACGGCCGGTGTGTGGTGACCGGTCCCGCCCCACCTGAGAAGGAGCCAGGACTCGGCACGCCACTCTGCCCACTACTGGACGAATCCACAGCACACCATGCCGGCTCAACCATGCCGGCGAAGTCGGTCACCGCATCCAAATGTATCAGTATCTTGTACTGCAGCAATGTCGGCTCTCTCAACGGCGGCCTCTGCCCGGCTCCGGCACGGCCAGCCAACGGAGTGAGGGAATCTTCTCCGGATCCGCCGTCCACGCCGTGAGCTTGAAGGACGAGAGATCGGACCTGTTGTGCGTCTCCTGCGCCACCTCATCCACCAGACACGATGATCCCAACAGCTGTTCCGCCACCTCGCGCTCCCAAGCGTGCGGAGGGATGCCCTCCAACTCCAAGTGAACCTTGAAACCCATCATCGCGTGCACAGCTTGGGCTTGCCGGTTCCAGGGCCTGAAGTAGAGCCAAACTCTGAGATGCTCCAGGAACGGCCTCGCACTCACCCTACTCCGATGCTCCGCCCGGCCGAACACGACCAGGAAATCTTCTGGGCTGTAACTGATGACCGAGACCCAATCGCGATCCACCTCCACCTTCTCCTTGAGCGCCTCCATGACAAACTCCGGCGAAAGGTCACGCCTTGCGCCACCGGCGTACGCCACCATGGCGAACTGCAGACGCCTCTCCAAGTCCTCCATGGACTGCGAGCGATGCACCACACAGATGTCCGCCGACTCCACCTCCTCCGGCGCAGAGTCAGGGCGCGTCACCAGGCGGGGGACGAACAGAGCCGGCCAGACCGGAGCCGACTGCGGGCCCAGCCTCGCTGGTGGTGGCGGAGGAGGGGGAGGGAGCGGCGAGGCCCTCGATGGGCGAGGGGCAGGCCCTCTCCTATCGGCTTCACAGCGCGCCGCCTTGGCCGCCGCCTCGCGCCTCAGATCTTCCACGGCCGATGGACTGCGGGGTTGCTTGCAGTCGCGAGAGCCGTGCCCCGAGAGCCCGCATCTGAAGCAGGCGATGTCATTGGTGCAGTCCTTGCGGTAGTGCCCCTCCAGCAGACATCAAAAGCACTTGTTCTCCATCTCCGGGGAGACCTCTCTGCGCGGCGGCGGCGAGAGCCGCGCAGGCGGAGCATGAGGCTGCGCCCCTGGCTCCACCTCCAGCCCGACGCGGCGCTTCCAGAGCGTCTTCTTCGAGGGCGGTGGCCTCACCCACGGAACGCCCGACGGCCTGGACTCCCCCTCAACCGCCAGATCCGGAGCGCCTCCGCTGCCCGACGCCTCCGAGCCGGAGGAGAGGCCAAGGCCCGAGACCACCGGCCGCTCGTCGTTCCAGCGAAAGGAGGAGGAGATGGACTGCGGGCTCGCGTCCATGGCGCGATGGGGGAGCGGGGAGGGAGGAAGGGTGGCCGCCGTGGCCGGAGTGGTGAACAGCGGGAGAAGGTGGACGCCGCCGCCGAAGTGGCGAGCGGCGGAAGGGGGGAGGGTGCTGAGCGAGGAGAGTTGGTTGCCGACGAGCACAGCGTACAAAATGAACAGAGGGGGTAATAATAACGCTCCTGCGCCACCTCATCCACCAGACACGATGATCCCAACAGCTGTTCCACCACCTCGCGCTCCCAAGCGTGCGGTGGGATGCCCTCTAACTCCAAGCGAACCTTGAAACCCATCATCGCGTGCACAGCTTGGGCTTGCCGGTTCCAGGGCCTAAAGTAGAGCCGAACTCCGAGATGCTCCAGGAATAGCCTCGCACTCACCCTACTCCGGTGCTCCGCCCGGCCGAACACGACCAGGAAATCTTCTGGGCTGTAACTGATGACCGAGACCCAATCGCGATCCACCTCCACCTTCTCCTTGAGCGCCTCCATGACAAACTCCGGCGAAAGGTCACGCCTTGCGCCACCGGCGTACGCCACCATGGCGAACTGCAGATGCCTCTCCATGTCCTCCATGGACTGCGAGCGACGCACCACACAGATGTCCGCCGACTCCACCTCCTCCGGCGCAGAGTCAGGGCGCGTCACCAGGCGGGGGACGAACAGAGCCGGCCAGACCGGAGCCGACTGCGGGCCCAGCCTCGCTGGTGGTGGCGGAGGAGGGGGAGGGAGCGGCGAGGCCCTCGATGGGCGAGGGGCAGGCCCTCTCCTATCGGCTTCACGGCGCGCCGCCTTGGCCGCCGCCTCGCGCCTCAGATCTTCCACGGCCGACGGACTCCGGGGTCGCTTGCAGTCGCGAGAGCCGTGCCCCGAGAGCCCGCATCTGAAGCAGGCGATGTCATTGGTGCAGTCCTTGCGGTAGTGCCCCTCCAGCAGACATCGAAAGCACTTGTTCTCCATCTCCGGGGAGACCTCTCTGCGCGGCGGCGGCGAGAGCCGCGCAGGCGGAGCACGAGGCTGCGCCCCTGGCTCCACCTCCAGCCCGACGCGGCGCTTCCAGAGCGTCTTCTTCGAGGGCGGTGGCCTCACCCACGGAACGCCCGACGGCCTGGACTCCCCCTCAACCGCCAGATCCGGAGCGCCTTCGCTGCCCGACGCCTCCGATCCGGAGGAGAGGCCAAGGCCCGAGACCACCGGCCGCTCGTCGTTCCGGCAAAAGGAGGAGGAGATGGACTGCGGGCTCGCGTCCATGGCGCGATGGGGGAGCGGGGAGGGAGGAAGGGTGGCCGCCGTGGCCGGAGTGGCGAACGGCGGGAGAAGGTGGCCGCCGCCGCCGGAGTGGCGAGCGGCGGAAGGGGGGAGGGCGCTGAGCGAGGAGAGTTGGTTGCCGACGAGCACCGCGTACAAAATGAACAGAGGGGGTAATAATAACGCCCTGGTTGGCATAATTTCAATGTAAATCTTGTTAATTGTGGATCTGAATATTTATACCACAATTAAGAAGATTTACATTGAAATTATGCCAAAGTATCACTCCGCGTCAAAAATTCTCTTTTTATCATTTACCTACTCGAGGACGAGCAGAAATTAAGCTTGGGGATGCCTGATACGTCTCCAACGTATCTATAATTTTTGATTGCTCCATGTTACTTTATCTACTGTTTTTGACTATATTGGGCTTTATTTTCCACTTTTATATTATTTTTGGGACTAACCTATGAACCGGAGGCCCGGCCCAGAATTGTTGTTTTTTTGCCTATTTCAGTGTTTCAAAGAAACGGAATATCAAACGGAGTCCAAACGGAATGAAACCTTCGGGAACGTGATTTTCTCACCGAACGTGATCCAGGAGACTTGGACCGTACTCCAAGAAGTAACAGAGGCGGTCACGAGGGTGGGGGGCGCCCCCCTAGGGCGCGCCCCCTGCCTCGTGACCCCCCTGTTGCTCCACCTACATACTCCTTCCTCCTATATATACCTACATACCCCCAAACGATCAGAACAGGAGCCAAAAACCTAATTCCACCGCCGCAACCTTCTGTATCCACAAGATCCCATCTTGGGGCCTGTTCCGGAGCTCCGCCGGAGGGGGCATCCACCACAGAGGGCTTCTACATCAACACCATAGCCCCTCCGATGAAGTGTGAGTAGTTTACTTCAGGCCTTCGGGTCCATAACTAGTAGCTAGATAGCTTCTTCTCTCTTTTTGTATCTCAATACAATGTTCTCCCCCTCTCCCGTGGAGATCTATTCGATGTAATCTTCTTTTTGCGATGTGTTTGTTGAGACTGATGAATTGTGGGTTTATGATCTAGCTTATCTATGAATAATATTTGAATCTTCTCTGAATTATTTTATGTATGATTGAGTTATCTTTGGAAGTCTCTTCGAATTATCCGTTTGGTTTGGCCAACTAGATTGGTAGTTCTTGCAATGGGAGAAGTGCTTAGCTTTGGGTTCAATCTTGCGGTGTCCTTTCCCAGTGACAGAAGGGGCAGCAAGGCATGTATTGTATTGTTGCCATTGAGGATAAAAAGATGGGGGTTTTATCATATTGCATGAATTTATCCCTCTACATCATGTCATCTTGCTTAAGGCGTTACTCTATTTTTAACTTAATACTCTAGATGCATGCTGGATAGCGGTCGATGAGTGGAGTAATAGTAGTAGATGCAGAATCGTTTCGGTCTACTTGTCTTGGACGTGATGCCTATATACATGATCATACCTAGATATACTCATAATTATGCTCAATTCTGTCAATTGCTCAACAGTAATTTGTTCACCCACCGTAGAATATCTATGCTCTTGAGAGAAGCCACTAGTGAAACCTATGGCCCCAGGGTCTATTCTCATCATATCAATCTCCATTACTTTATTATTTGCTTTGTTTTTACTTTGCCTTTTACTTTTAACTTTGCATCTATATACCAAAAATACCAAAAATATTATTTATCATCTCTATCAGATCTCACTCTCGTAAGTGACCGTGAAGGGATTGACAACCCCTAATCGCGTTGGTTGCGAGGAGCTATCGTTTTGTGTAGGTACGAGGGACTTGTGCGTGGCCTCCTACTAGATTGATACCTTGGTTCTCAAAAACTGAGGGAAATACTTACGCTACTTTGTTGCATCATCCTCTCCTCTCCGGGGAAATCCAACGCAGTGCTCAAGAGGTAGCAGTGCGCCCTACGGTTGCGATGGGCATGACTTAGATCTGCCATCGGACGGTGTTCAGGAGATCACACCTGTAGCTGCCCCGGCTTTAAATCCAGAGCAGATCGTGCCATCCGAGGACGGGTGGATGAACCCCGCCACGGAGGCCGCATACACAGCGGCGATGGAGCCGAACACAGATCTCACTTCCAAGGAGGACTGTGTCGTCTGGCCCTCGGACTCGTCTCCGACCATAGGATCCGAGCCGCATACATCCGTGCCCATTGGATCTAGCTGGGCACTGATCATGTAGTTTAGCTCCGCGAATATCTTTCAGCACTCGCCCTTGGGCGATGTGCTAAACTCATTAAAATCTCTCTCCTTGTCAGGAGATTCTTGGCCGAACTAAGTCCGGCTTGAGTGGGAAGCGGACGACGAAGGAATTCATTACCCACCCACCACCCACTTAATAGCCACTGTCGACAACTTAACCGACATGCTTGATTTCGAATCCGAAGACATCGACGTTATGGACGATGATGCCGGAGAAGAACAGGAACCACCGCCCACAGGGCGCTTGTCGGTGTTCTGGGAACGGGGGTCCCCAGACTTGCCTGCCTGCGGCCTGTGGCGTGGCTTGAGTGGTGGCCCAGTACGGCCCATCTTCATCGGCGCAAGACTCAAGACCTTCGCGAGGAGCCAAGCCTCGCGGGGCGGATGACACGAGGCTTCCTCAGGAGCGGCCTCGCTAGGCAGGCTCGTTGAGGAGGGGGAGAGATCAAGGCAGGGGTACCTCGTGAGGTGCTCGTGACGCAAGCCATGACCATCGAGACCAGGCAGGCGCCAGGCAGACACCGGCCTGTTTAGTGTCCTTGTTTCCTCTTTGGTGCAAAGTGGGCAAGCACAGGCGTGGAGTACCGAGGCATCAGGCAAAGGTTATCATTTCAGTGCAACGAGACCAAGACCAGCAGAGCGGCAGGATGGAGGTCACCGTGGAGCCCAAGACGGCGTCATCACCAGTGCCTTTGGCAGCCGAAGACTAACTTTAGTCAGGATAACTTGTACTAGATGTTCCCCTTCAAAATGGCCGTTGTTGGCGCCCTTCCCGCTCAATATTTGGGAAGAGGACCAGGGCCTCTATAAATAGGAATAGCCACCCCGGTAGGGAAAAGGTGGAGAGAGTCCTCATCAGATCAACAGGAGATCGGATCCTCCAACAAGTAGAACACCACATCAGCTCAAGAACACCTCTCGCGAGGCAGTTCTTCCCTATACTATTCATCATCTGTCCCTGAGGCAATCCACCACACCACACATTGGAGTATGGTATTACACCACAACGGTGGCCCGAACCAGTATAAATCTTGTGTCACTCATGTTGTTCATCGTTAGCTTAGATTCTCGTGAGGCGATCAGACAAGGATAGGTAGGGGGAAGATCTTCGCGCGCACCCTAGCATTCGAACCTTAAGGGTCTGCCGGAACCCAACATTCGACATTTGGCGCGCCAGGTAGGGGTACGTCGGAATCTTTCTTCCGCTGTTCCGCGTTCGATCACCCGTCGTGTCCATGGCTGACGCTCGCCGGGCTCGCGCCGAGCATCGGGCTGCTCTCGCCACCCGCGTCGCCTAGACGGCTCCCGTTGGCGGATGTCCCTGTTGTTCCTCGTCGCCTGCCGCCAACGCCGCCACCGGCCCGGCAGGGAACAAGCAGCAGGCCTCGTCGCTGCATCCATCGGTACGGCGGGAAGGCCGCAACGCCACCCCGTCGCTGACTCCAGCTGGTCATCATCCCACGCCCATCGCGCCCTGACGGATGTGCACGCAGAGTTGCTCCTAGCTCGTGAGCTCCTGCACTACCGTCCCATCGATGACCTCTACGAGGAGTGGCTCGCCCGCATCACCGAGCTCGTCAGCGCCGCAGGGGGCTCCCCTGCGCCGTCCCTCTCGCTGCCTCGCCCTCCGTCCTGCACAGGTGGCGCAGATCAGGAGGTGCCTCCGCCACCTCCTCCCCAAGAAGGCGCCCTGGCTCCAAGGCGCGCGGCCCCTGGACGGGACCCACTGCGTCTGGCAACCGCGCGACAAGAAAGGAGCTGCCAAGAGATCCCTCGTCCCCAAGAAGATGCACACGTGCGCCCGGCACCGGCACGCCATGACCTCATCCCTGTGCCAGCATGTCATGACCCCGCGCTGCTCTAGGCAGCGGCGCACGGGAATCCTCAGGAGCAAGCCCTGCATCAGCAGAGAGCTCCGGTGGCCACCGCAGGCTGCCGCGCTTTCACCATCGAGTTATGCAGTGTCGCTTGGCTTGTCAAGTTCAAACCTGACCCGCCTCCTCGCTACGACGGCACTGCCAACCCCACGGAGTTCCTACAGCTCTACGAGTTGGGCATCGAAGCCGCCAACGGGGACGAAAAGGTCATGGCGAACTGGTTTCCCATGGCACTCAAGGACGGTGCCCTCACCTGGCTCCTGAACCTGCCTCCTGGCATGATCTCCTCCTGGGACGAGATGCGCACTCGCTTCATCGCCAACTTTCAGGGCACTCGCACTACAGAAAAATACACTTGCGTGATGATACATGTTTGTCACAGTAGGTCGCGTTTTTTGTCATGCATGTACATCCATGACGATTTTATGACAGAATCAAGAGAGTCATACCTATGCTGTCGTAGAAGTGTTCCATGACATTACCAAAATTATCATCACGGAAGTGTCCACTTCCATGACGATAAATCGCGCGTCACATAAGTGCTTTCATCAAGGGTGACCGACACGTGGCATCCATCGTAACGGAACACCGTTAAGCTATCGGGTCGGGTTTTGGATCCGATAACCCGTTAGCAGCCCCGACCAATGGGGATTTTCCACATGTAAAATCATCATTGGCTGGAGGAAACACATGTCGGCTCATCGTTGGGACAGATGTCATCCACTCATTGGACAGAAGGCGCCTATGATACGTTGACACGTGGCACGACCCATCAAGTTTAAATGCGCCGGCCCAACTAAAGGCCCACAAGATTTTGCGGACCATAATGGGCAGACCTAGCTAAAGGCCCACAAGATTTTGCGGACCATAATGGGCTGGCCCAGCTAAAGGCCCACAAAATTTAACGGGCCATAATGGGCCGGCCCAGGTAAAGGCCCACAAGATTTTTGTGTGCCATAATGGGCCGACCCAGGTAAAGGCCCACAAAATTCTTGCGGATCATAATGGGCCGGCCCAGCTAAAGGCCCAGGAGATTTCGCCGACATTAATGGGCCAGCCCAGCTGTAGGCCCACAAGATTTTGAGGACCCTAGTAGGCCGGCCCATTAACTGGCTGCCATGTTTTGGGCCAAATGCCAGCCCATATTTGAACCAGTCCATTAATGGCCTGCCACATTTTGGGCCTAATAATGGCCCATATGAGATCCGGCCCGTTAAAAGCCTTCCACTTTCTGGGACAAATCACGGCCCAGATCAGGTCCGGCCCTTTAAGAGGCTTTGGGCTCAATTATGGCCCATATCAGATTCGGCCCGTTAACTGGACGCTATGCTTTGGGCCCACTTGCTAAAGGCCCATTTAGTAATTCGGCCTGATATTAGTTTCAGCCTGTTAAGGGCCCGTTTAACATTTCGGCCCTATATTAATTTCGGCATGTTAAAAGCCCGCCATATAATTGGGCCTAACTATGGCCCGGTTTGCATCCGGCCTGCTCGCAACCGATATCTGATTGGGCCAAACAAGGACCGAGAAAACTTTGGCCTGTTAAAAGCCCGTGATTTGATTCGCACAATCATGGGTCGGGGTCCATTTCGGGCTGCTGCTGGCCCGTGAGCTATTCGGCATGTTTCAGGCCCAACCTACTTCTCAGCCTCCTAAAAGCCCATTGAGTTTTCTTGCGAAAATAGGGCCGGGGGTTACTCGGCCTATTAAAGGCCCGAATCTACTAGTGGGCTAGTTTGACGGGGCCCATGATGCGGATCATACATCATGATTGCATGACGACCCGATTATGTACCGTAATTTTATGGTTTGGCTGGTTTACTGCGAAGACAGGATATATATACAGTAAAATAACTGCAGCATCATGAATAAGAAAAAACCTAGACTATACAATAAAGAAATTACGGCATATTACATCCACTAGGCATCAAAGTTCTCCACTATGATAATAAAGCGCAAGCAGACAACAGATTACATACACTGGGCATCAAAGATCGCCACCAGTGCAAATAAACACGCCGACAAAATAATATACAAAACCTACAACACTTCAATAGAGTTCAAGAAAGGTTAGCCCTGCTGGCGAGCTGCAGCGCAAGCACCTGAGCAAGATGATGAGACTGCGCTTGTTCAACACTTATATCTTCCTCACTCTGAAAGATAAACAAGCAGACAGATGATAGGTTTTGCACATATAAGTATCAGTGCTGACAATTCATCACATTTTTTACTGACGAATAAAGTGACACAGTTTAAAATTGCATTAACACAATATGGTATTGTTCAGGTCAAGACATGGCAGGAAATGACATTGTGAAGGAGTTGGCAGCTTCACGACACCATTGGATTACAGATCAAGAACTCATAAGTATCAATGGTTAGTGTGCTATCAATTTATCCCATTTCAGATTGGCAAATAAAGAGATGGTTTAAATAATAGTAGAATGATATGACATTGTTCATAGTTAAGACATTCCAGAATATGACATTGTGCTGTAGTGGGTAGGTTCACCACACCACTGGATTACGGATGAAGAATAGAAGCATACATGCAGTGCAAAAGAAGATCACTTGCTCTCTATAGTTTAATTTACATGGTATGAAGAAGGAACTTGGTGTACAACTGAAAACTTAAATTGAGAAGGACAAACTTTTGTTTATGAACTACATAATAAACTTTAAACATGCAATTTGATGCAAACACCAAAAATAAACAGTTGTTGCAGCCATGCCTAACCAAATATACACAACAAAGTTTGAAGGCTTGAGAAGGACAAACTTTCATTACTGGTGAAGACAGGCTCTATAAAGCCCTTGTCCATGCTGATGGGGGGGCAATTCAAAAAGTTTACCACAGAATCTTCTTCATAAGCATTGCCTTTATTCTACATTTTGTTAAGAGTAAATATAGATGTGATAATATATGAAAAAATGGAGAATATTTAAGATAAGATGAAGAGTGATGCTACATAACAAGTAGCTATAAATGTATGTGCAATGATACAGGCAAAAGGCACAGCCAAGAGCAATGCACAGCTAAACTTCTTCAGTACCAACCTTATGGTAAGAGTAAATATAGATCTGATGTGTAGAAAATGGAGGGCAAAGGAAAATAAGTTGCAGAGTGATAGTACATGAAAAACTACCTGTCAATATAAGTACACTGATAAAGGACATCATGTACTTACAAGAACAATGCAGAGCTAAAAAAATTCATTGGCATTGGATATATTCTATACTAATGTAACCATTCATACAGATCAGATAATTTGGAGCGAACAATTGATAAGCAAGCTATCATGATTACTGCTGTCACATAATGAACCAGGTATGTATGCAAGTACAGTGATACAGGACAACAGGTACTAACAAGAGCAAAGCAGCGGGCAGCATATTTGCGATATCCTGTCGTTCTTTTCAAACCGGAATTCTTCTTCGAGCAGATTTCCTGCAAAAAAGATCCGTAAGGCACATCCGGAAAAGTAGAAGTTCAAATTGTCATGTGATTTCATAGACAGTACCTCATCCTAGGAATGAGAGCAGTGCATAACAAGGTTCTTCCATTCAATGTCTTCTAAATTTAGCACAGGAGACTTCACCAGAAATTCGTTTATAGACTTGCCATCAAAGTGTGATTTCCTCAGGTAACATCAATACTGCAGCAATGCTTTCTTGAAAAGCACAAGCAAGCTTTGCTCATCATGACTATCCAGATTGACCCTCGCCTAGTTACAACAATGTAATGTAAATCATTGATGTGTTCGATCAGCAGAAAACAGGAAAATAATGACCATGAATAATAGAACTTACACGTAAGTTGGACAGGAAGATGTGAAAATGGTGTTTGTCTTCACTATAATCTTCCCATGATGGGAATATATGCACGTAGTCCCTAACAACATTGAAAGCATTGTCTTTTAAACTGGGAATAAATGGAATGGGGTTCTAATCTGCAGGAATTGGCCATCTCTGCAGTTGGGATAGGTCTTCGGCCGGTGGAGTTGCTATACTTTTTGCTGGAGTGGGATTTTTCTGTGGTAGGGCTGGTGCTATGGCAAATGAAATCGGTATACCTTTTGCTGGAGTGCAGGTCCTGTGTGGTGGGGCTAGTGGTGTGGCCAGTGAAGTATGGGTACAGTCTGCTAGAGTCGGTCCTACATTTTGTGTCACTCGTTGTACAGCCAATATAAGTGGGGCGCTGTCTGATTTCTCCGGCACCACCACGTTTTTCAAGGACTTTGCTGGTGCTCCTTCAAGTTCGACAATCACCCTCTTCCTTTTTGATGTCTGATGCACAAGAACAACATTTGAGTGGAAAAAATATGGTATGATGACAGATGGAATATGTATTGATAATGGATGGGCATGGCATCTCGAGTTATATGATGAGTAAACTAAGCAGATGGCGGTGCAATAAAGTAGAAGAAATGCAAGACAACATATGCAAGATACGCGCAATCAATAAAACCTTGCCAAATTAGAATAGGCACCTTGATGGGCGAACAGGACAGGCCATCTGGCTTTGACTCCTCGAGGTTAGAATAGTCATTAGGATGATATTCTGAACAAAAATCAACAGGTGGGGAGCGTACGAGTTTCATTTCTTCCAGAATGGCACTCAATGCCTTGGTGCCAATTTTGTAAGTCATTACAGTGTTCCACAATATTCTTTTGATGCGCGGATTCTGATATTCACTGTAATTGCGTATAATATCTGAGAACCATGAAAACATAAATAGTTGTGAGATTATCTTTGTAATGCAGATGATATTCTAATATAGGGGCGCCCCTGTAAACACTTGTGTGCTATCACTGGATTCTGATGAGAGAGCTCATGTGTGCTGTAATATGGTGCATGCATTTATATAATCTGGCACAAGTACACAAAAAATAGGCTCCAGAATTAAGGATAGCTGGCAGATGATAGGTTCATAATATACTGTATAGAGAGTTTATTGCCAAACCATGATAACCAGAGCACACAACAACTAGGCAGATCATAGTGTACATAACAGGGGTACACCATAACCACGATATATAAATCGGGAAAGTGGAACTGGCTTGAAAATACGGTGTTGTATTGCCGCTAGTAATTGAAAGCCTATCGATCACGTACAGGCCAGCTCTATTAGCTGTTGATTGCAAATGTCCCTGCGCCCCTTCCTGACAAGGAACATACTGTACGTACTATATACAGAATAAACAAAGAGGAACATGTTAAAGAACAGAAGAGGAAGCATATTCTTGAGGTTCCGCTTCATTGCATACAATGTTGGTTGCCCACTCATTATGAATCACAGCGCCCAAAGAAATGCAATTCCATGCTGTCTCTCTATATGTGGCAATTTTGAACAAGAGTCATTAGGATCATATTCTGAACAAGAGTCAACAGGTGGGGAGCATATGAGTTTCATTGCATCCAGAATGGCACTCAATGCCTTGGTGCCAATTTTGTAAGTCATTGCAGTGTTTAGCTTCAAGAGTGGACTGTTGCTAGTGCGACATAAAGCAGCTACACAGATCATAGTGTAGATATAATGGGAAAACCTTAAGCATAAGAGTAAAATTAGCAAAGTGGAACTTGCTGGAATATATGTGCTAGTATTGTCGGTACGGCTAGAAAGGCTTCGGATACCATCTCTCTTCAAGTGAAGGTGTGGTACTGTTAATATCAATGTAACTCTCAAAGGCGACACAACTCCCCGCATTTCCTTGCTATTCTTATAGGATTCAAGTGGGCAGGCCACTACAAATCCTATTCCTATGTTTACAAGATCCTACGAATCAAAGAGGCTCAAAGTGTCCATCACAACCGACCGTATAGACCTCTACACTGCAAATGTCCCTGCTCATCTTCAGTACAAGGAACATACTGTACTACTATCATACTCCCTCCATTCCAAAATATATGTCTTGGTAGAGACTTCCACTATGGATCACATACAGATGTATCCAAATACATTTTAGAGTGTAGATTCACTCATTTTGCTCCATATGTAGTCCACGGTGGAATCTATACAAAGACTTGTATTTAGGAACGGAGAGAGTACATATTAAAGAAGAGCGGAAGAGGAACATGGTAAAGAAGAGCAAGCAGATTTTGGATAATAAAATGTTGGTTGCGCAGTGCCCACACATGTGAACCAGAGCGCATTAAGAATGCAACTCCCAGCTGTCTCTCAACCATTTCAGGCAGTTGGATGAAGATCCTATGTCTCCTAACCCTTCTTCTTCCTTGTCTCTGATTCTTCCCATACAGAACACCACACGCGCCGCCGGCCGGACCACCGGCCCCCACTGCCTGTGTTCCTCCGCCACCCCCACCCCCAACCCACCCCAACCCCCACCCGCGTCGAGTTTTCTTCGTTCGACGAGGCCCCACAACCACCCGAGCCCCTTTGATCTCACTGGCGAACTCCGGCGAGCTCTGAAAAATCGACTGGCCCAATTTTGAAATTTAGTCTACTGTGATTTAACTAGTGTGGAATATAGAAGGGGAAAACCATAAGCATTGGGAGTATAGTGTTGAGCGTGCCATGGCGGACCAGAAGGTGCAAACCGGACAAAGGCAACTTCGCAACCAAGACAAGAAATCAGAGTAAAGCAGTGGCGATCTATTTTCTTGCTGCGATAAATAAGTTGAGCAGATACGAAAGTGTACCACCTCTGGTGCCGCGCCGTGTACGCATCTGCTGAGAATTTGACGGTGCTGCGGTAGCGATGGATGTCGGCGGCGTGGAAGCAGATCTAGGAGGTTAGACGGTGGCGGCAGGGCACGGTGGACGAGACGGTCGTAGGAGCGGCACCGGCAAGGTGGACGACGGCGGGGATGAAGCGAGAGGACGGGATGCAAGGATCCTAGTCTGAAGGCGTGGATGAGAGAGGTCGATCTCTTGTAATGGACGGCGACGTCGGGGTATCAGCTCCGGCATGGTGGAGGAGAACGGCGGTGGATGGGGTGGCGAACGGAGGCGGACGGAGGAGGGTGGGGTGGAGAGGGTGTTTTGGCGCCCACGGGTACGAATGGGGAAAAGGGAGGTAGAGAGGAAGGGGGGGAACCTTGTATTCAGGGCGTGCTTGTCTCAAATGCTAGGAAATTTACAAACTTAGCCCCCGTTTCAAATTTCTACTACATCACAACAACATTAGTCGGTTGGGGATAGGATGGTAATCTCGCATACACCGAATATTTGCCGACGAGAGTTTGTTTTTGGCGCCCACCGTGTATGAATATGAATCGGGGAGGGAGTCGATTTTGGCTGAGGACACACTGTGTTTTGGCGCCCACCGTGTACGAATCTGGGTGAGAGGCGGTTACGTCACATTTGGGTGAAATTACAAACCTACCCCTATTGAAACCTATAGAAATCCAACAGATAGGCTTTGCGTGGCAGGGATAGGAAGTAGTAATTTCCATCTCGCAGATTTTGGTTTCGGGCGGTTACTGCGACTTTCCCCGCTCCGTACAAATTTTGCAGAGTGCATGTTTACCGTGCCAACTCAATTCGAATCCCGTTTGTATTCTATTTTTTCGGGGGGGTCCATTTTCAATTGGAATTACATTCTATATACATCATATTTTATATATACTTTCAAAAGCACAACACCATTTATACATAAATATGGTTTACAAATGGCATGATCTCAGATTCATAAGGTTGTATCCATCAATTTGGATTTTCAAATTTTTTGAAACCACTTTATGTTGAAATCCAATGTATGCATTCCTCGCTAACTGTCTCCAATTAATGTGTGTTTCATGCGGTTTTTTTACTTCTCAAACATGTATAATGTGTTTCACACACGCAACATATAGTGTAATCCCGTTTAGACATTAATTGCATATAAACCATGCATTGTTTGTAATTAAAGAATCTATGGATCACCAATATTGATAAACTATATAAAATTATACGTGTGCCCAAATTCAAATGAATATGCATGTTTGATACACCAATTTGCGTTATGATATTATCGATGTCGTGATCTCCAGTTTAAATATTTGAATCCCCTTTAATCCAAATATTCGTCTCATATAGCTATCACTCATGCTTATATAGGACTATCTCTTTGGACCTATACGCGTTCATCGTCTCTCAGGTATCTCTCGTGCTACCTGTATGTTGCCAATGATCTTTTACCTTCGTAACACACTGACGGTACTCTCTCCCTCGACCTGTATGTCACTCTATCTCTCTCTAAGTATATCTCGCTCCCTGCTATGTGTCTCTAACTATGATTCTCCATGTGGAATCTCTTTCTCTCACACAAACACAAAACTTTGTCTCCCGGGGTCTCATTTCTCTCTACTATTCCCATGTGTGCCCCTCGCACACCCCTCATACAGAGATGTCTTTCGCTCCTTAGATATGAGAACCTACAACTCTTCCTCTTCAATATCTCTTTCTCACACACAAACACAAACTCTGTCTCCCAGGGTCTCATATTTCTCCATTGTTCTCTTGTATGTCGCTCACACACACCCTCTCTCCCTAGAGATATCTTGCGTTCCCTCATACGTCTCTCTAGCTATCACTCTCGTTGTGAAATATCTTTCTCTCTCGCAGACACAAAACTCCGTCTCTCTGGATCTCATTTCTCTTTGATATCTGTTTATATGTGACTCACATGCACCCTCTCTCTATCTCTCTCACACCCACACACATAACTCAACCTTCTGATCCACTCGACTCCTATCTCTAACACACACTAGCTAGCATATTTATCTTTCTACTTATATGTTTCTCCATCAACCTTCTTTCCCGCCCTCACTCTTGATTCCTATCACGCACACTACATATGTTTCTCTCTACATGCAGTCAAGTGCCCTCTCACACACATATATAACTTCACCCTTTGAACCACCCGGCGGTCATCTCCAACACCCAAACTAGTGGATGTCCCTCTAGCTAGCATCTCCATCTCTGTATCTATCTGTAGTTTCTCCGTCAACATTTCTTTCTTGCACGGAGTCTTGCTTCCTATCACCCACACTATATATGTCTCTCCATACATATGCATTTATAGGTTGATCTCTTTTGCACAATCGTTGCGCCTCACTCCCTCTGCTCGCCATAGATGCATGCTCCAGCCCACGCCACTATCTCTTAAAGACAAAAACACATGCTCAATTGTCGGGCCTTCTTCCCTGCATTCTCACATGCATGCATATTGTCATACCCATCCGTCTCTCCCATGTCATTGATGTTATGACTTATGTCTTCTTTCTTTTATCTCGATCATGCGCGCGCGCACACACACACATCCCACGTATACATGTATACCTCTCATACATGCACGTTCAAGGTCTCTATGTCTCCATACGTAGTTAATTACCCTCAATCCTAACGCCACATCGAATCGTTCTCCTCTGTTGTGCACATAACTTCCGCCTGGATGGGTAAAACACACACTCACACTTAACAATCTCCTTCTAGCTACCCCCCACCCCGCCTCTCACTCTTCCCCTATATCCCCGAAACCAATAAGACCATCCCTTTGTTTAATTCCTGCCTACATGCACCATTGATATATAGTAGTCTTCCTCGGTGTCTCTCGAGCAAACACGTTCTCTCGATGTCGACTCCTCTCACGCGCACACACCTTCTCTTCCCTCTCTACGGGCATTTTCTCTCTCGCACCCCATCGTTGGTGGCCTCTGCCATACACATCACCTCTCTATGACGAAGCCATGCACACTTAAATTACATCCGCCACAAAGGACCCCGCGACACACACACACACACGT
>NC_057810.1:382507664-382520497 GCF_018294505.1 Triticum aestivum | reverse complement strand
CCGGCGGACGGCGGCGGAGGACTCGGGCGCGAGCGCGGGGCGCGCGGCGGCGCGCGCGGGCCTGGGCGGGCCGCGCCTAGGCCCGGCGGGCCGCGGTGGCGGGAGGCAGCACGAGGACGGGTGGCGTGCGGCCATTGGCTGCGGGCGGCGGTGGCGACTTGTCCGGCGGCGGCGGACGTGTCCGGTGGCGGCGAAGGGCGAAAATTTAGGGTTAGGGTAGGATTAGACCGCGAATTTGGACGGGGAGGGCATATTTATAGGTAGAGGGAGCTAGGAGAGTCCAAATGAGGAGCAGTTTTCGCCCACACGATCGTGATCGAACGACCGAGAGCATGGAGGGGGTTAGGATGGGTTTGTGGGCTGATATCTAGGGGTGTTGGGCTGCAAGACAAAAGAGGCTTTTACGGTTACCCGGTTAACCGTTGGAGTATCAAACGGATTCCAAATGGCACAAAACTTGACAGGCGGTCTACCGGTCCTATACCAAGGCCGCTTGGCAAACCTCGGGCCATTCCGAGAATGTTTAACACCACTCACGAAAAGAGACAAGAAGGGGATGCCGGATGACATAGGAGTGTCGGATTGCAAAATGGACAACGGGGAAAATGCTCGAATGCATGAGACGAACACGTATGCAAAATGAGATGCACATGATGACATGACAATATGCAATCACGCAAGCAAACGACATGGCAACGACGGCGAATAACTGGCAGACACCTGGCGCATCGGATCCGGGGCGTTACAGTATTCACCTTTGGGTGATGTCAACAATAATAGTTCATGCTAACTTACATCCAGTTGGATATATATATATATATATATATATATATATATATATATATATATATATATATATATATATATCAGGATCTTCCTCAACACGAGGTGCTTTCCAAAGGATAAAATGAAAAAGGGAAAGGTGAAGATCACCTTGACTCTTGCATAAAAGTAAAAGACATAAAGTAAAAGATAGGCCCTTCGCAGAGGGAAGCAGAGGTTGTCATGCGCTTTTAGGGTTGGATGCACAAAATCTTAATGCGAATGATCACTTTATATTGCCACGTGTATATGGACCTTTATTATGCAGTCCGTCGCTTTTATTGCTTCCATAACAAGATCGTATAGAGCTATTTTCTTCACACCAAAAGATCATACATATTTAGAGAGCAATTTTTATTGCTTGCACCGATGACAACGTACTTGAAGGATCTTACTCAATCCATAGGTAGGTATGGTGGACTCTCATGGAAAAACTAGGTTTCAGGATATTTGGAAGAACAAGTAGTATCTCTACTTGGTGCAAGGAATTTGGCTGTCATGAGGGGGAAAGGCAATCTCAACATGTTTGAATGATCCATGACAATATACTTTAACTAAGATGTGCAAAAACATAACCCATTACGTTGTCTTACTTTTCCAACATCAACTCTTTAGCATGTCATACTTAATGAGTGCTCCCAATTATAAAAGATGTCTAGGATAGTGTATTTATATATGAAATCTCTCTTCCTTCAATATTCTTTCATGAATTGTTCAAATGACCAATGCAACGCTTGCTAACCTTCAATAAATTTACAACCTCTACTTCTTAGATGTGAAGTCATAACTCCCTAGGGGATAAGAAAAATAGACATATATAATGTCAGATTTATGACAATCAACTCATTCAACCATTTACTCATAGGATATAAGTGAAGCACACGAGTAAATGACAAACTACTCCAACAAGATATAAGTGAAGATCAATGAGTAGCTAAATAATTATGTAACTATGTGAAGACTCTCTCTCATTAAAGAAATTCAGATCTTGGTATTGTATTCAAACAGCAAGCAAAACAAAATAAAATGACATTGCAAGGATAGCACAACTCATGTGGAGAAGCAAAAACTTAGGCTCAACCGATACTAACCGATAGTTGTTGAAGAAGAAAGGTGGGATGCCCACCGGGGCATCCCCAAGCTTAGATGCTTGAGACTTCTTGAAATATTATCTTGGGGTGCCTTGGGCATCCCCAAGCTTGAACTTTTGTGTCTCCTTAATTCCTCTCATATCATGATTTCTCTTTTTATCGAAAGCTTCTTCCACACCAAACTCAACAAGAACTCGTGAGATAGGTTAGTGTAAACCAATGCAAAACCTTATCATTTTATACTGTAAAAAAACACTAAAATTATTATTCAACATTGAATACTAAGTGCCTCTGCATATTTAATACTCCTATTCTCAAATAGAATCATTCAACAAGCAATCATATGCAAACAATGCAAACATAAGGACAATCTGCCAAAACAGTATAGTCTGTAAAGAATGCAAGAGTATCAATACTTCCCTAACTCCAAAAATTATGAAATAAAACTCCCACTGTAGTAAATTTACCAGAGCTCATTATGCAAAAAGTTTCAACATTATATCATGCTCTGACATTTCTAGGGATTTTTTGCAACAGCGGTAAACTTTCTGTTTTCAAACAGCAACATGTATACTAGCAAAATAAGCATGGAAAAGGTTATCCTTGACATTTTTATTGAAACTAAAGATGCAAAACATTATTATAAATAACATAAAGCAAATACTAACAAAATAAAATGACGCTCCAAGCAAAACACATATCATGTGATGAATAAAAATATAGCTCCAAGTAAAGTTTACCGATGAACGAAGACGAAAGAGGGGATGCCATCCGGGGCATCCCCAAGCTTAGCCTCTTGGTTGTCCTTGAATATTTCCTTGGGGTGCCTTGGTCATCCCCAAGCTTAGGCTCTTGCCACTCCTTATTCCATAGTCCATCTAGTCTTTACCCAAAACTTGAAAACTCCACAACACAAAACTCAACAGAAAACTCGTAAGCTCCGTTAGTATAAGAAAATAAAACCACCACTTAGGTACTGTAATGAACTCATTCTAATTTCATATTGGTGTAATATCTACTGTATTACAACTTCTCTATGGTTCATACCCTCCGATACTACTCATAGATTCATCAAAATAAGCAAACAACACATAGAAAACAGAATCTGTCAAAAACAGAACAGTCTATAGTAATATGTATGAAACGTATACTTATGGAACTCTACCAATTCTACCAAATTAGGAAGTCCTAAGAAATTCATGTACCAATCCATACAAAAAATAATCAGATCAAAAGCACATTTCTGTGAATTAACAAAACTAATTTACTGGGTGCAAAAGTTTCTGATTCTCAGCAAGATTTACACAACTATCACCGTAAGCTATCCTAAAGGTCTTACTTGGCACTTTATTGAAACAAAATCTATAAAAAATGATTACTACAGTAGCATAATCATGTGAACACACAAAAATAGTAATGATAAATATTGGGTTGTCTCCCAACAAGCGCTTTTCTTTAATGCCTTTCTAGCTAGGCATGATAATGGCAATGATGCTCACATAAAAGATAAGAACTGAAACATAACGGGAGCATCATGAAGCATATGAATAGCACATTTAAGTCTAACCCACTTCCTATGCATAGGTATTTTGTGAGTAAACAACTTATGGGAACAATAATCAACTAGCATAGGAAGGTAACACAAGCATAGCTTCAAGATTTTCAACACATAGAGAGGAAACTTGACATTATTGCAATTCATACAAGCATATGTTCCTCCCTCATAATGATTTTCAGTAGCATCATGAATGAATTCAACAATATAACCAGCCCCTAAAGCATTCTTTTCATGATCTACAATCATAGAAAATATACTACTCTCCACATAAGCAAAATTCTTCTCATTCAGATAGTGGGAGTATCATAAGAGACTTGAACACTACAAATAGTTTCCACATTAAAAGAGTACTGTTCAGAAAAAGGGTAATCATAATCATGACAATATTTGTAAATATAATCATCACTACTTTTTATAACATAAGTTTCATCACAATAATCATCATAAGTAGCAACTTCGTTCTCATCATAATCGATTGAAACCTCTCCCAAGATAATGGAATCACTAAATAAAGTTGACACTCTTCCAAATCCACTTTCGTATTCATCACAATAAAATTCAACATACTCCAAAATAGTGGGATCACTACTTCCTAAAGTTGACACTCTTCCAAACCCACTTTCATCAATATAATCATCATAGGTAAGAGGCATGCTATCATCATAACAACTTTGCATATCAAAACTTGGGATGCTAAAAATATCATCTTCATTAAACATAGCATCCCCAAGCTTGGGACAAACATTAATTTCAGCAAATATATTCTCAAATATTTCATCCTCATCAAACATAGCTTCCCCAAGCTTGGGCCCTTTCATATCATAAGCATAATCACTCTCATCATTAAAAACATGGATAGCACCAATAGTATAGAAATTATCATCATCACAATGAGTAGTAGAAGCAACATCACTTGGGAGGGATACCTTTCTACCTTTTTTGCTCCTTCTTTTCTTTTTCTTCTTCATATTATGTGTGGGTTCAACCTTCCTCTTTGAGCTCCTTATTGACGAGATTGGTTGAATAGAAAGCTCCTCCTCGTTACCTGATTCATCATAAGAAATAATAGGAGGATATTGGGAAATCTCTTCCCTTTCATTAGTGTTCTCTTCTTCTTCTATTTGCTTTCTTTTCTTTAGGTAATTGGCAATATAAGGATTTTCAATGCAATTCTCCACACAAAGCATATAAATCTTCTATAGATCAAAATCAAGAAATCTATCAAGATTAAATTTTGGAATACCTTCAGTTATACGTTTCATTTCTTCGTACCCCAAAAGCAAACTAAGTTCATTATGATGCGCAAGGGAAATCAATTGATCACAATTTTTGGACACGATTCGATCATCAAACAATTTGCATTGGAGATTCAAATGACCATGTTTTGCAAAGTTCATAAGGGGCGCGAAAAATATTGAATCTTTTAGCACACTCATCAAGACTTTCTTGCAACAATTTATTTTCTAAATGCTTATGCCTCTTGTAATATCTATCTTCTCTATTTGGTGTATCTATGCAAACCCAATGCTCTCCACAAAAATCAACATGCTTATAAGAGACAGTTTCATCATAACTAGTGCAATCATCATTAGTACTATGGATATTCAAGGAATTCATACTAACAACATTGCAATCATGCTCATCATACAAGGATTTAGTACCAAGCATTTTAATGCATTCTTCTTCTAGCACTTGAGCACAATTTTTCTTTCCATCAAACTCACGAAAGATGTTAAAAAGGCGAAGCGTATGAGACAAACTTAACTCCATTTGTTTGTAGTTTTCTTTTATAAACTAAACTAGTGATGAAACAAGAAACAAAAAGATCCGATTGCAAGATGTAAAGATATACCTTCAAGCACTCACCTCCCCGGCAACGGCGCCAGAAAAGAGCTTGATGTCTACTACACAACCTTCTTCTTGTAGACATTGTTGGGCCTGCAAGTGCACAAGTTTGTAGGATAGTAGCAAATTTTCCTCAAGTGGATGACCTAAGGTTTATCAATCCGTGGGAGGCGTAGGATGAAGATGGTCTCTCTCAAACAACCCTGCAACCAAATAACAAAGAGTCTCTTGTGTCCCCAACGCACCCAATACAATGGTAAATTGTTTAGGTGCACTAGTTCGGTGAAGATATGGTGATACAAGTGCAATATGGATGGTAGATATAGGTTTTTGTAATCTGAAAATATAAAAACAGAAAGGTAACTAATGATAAAAGTGAGCGTAAACGGTATTGCAATGGTAGGAAACACGGCCTAGGTTTCATACTTTCACTAGTGCAAGTTCTCTCAGCAATAATAACATAGATAGATCATATAACAATACTCAACATGCAACAAAGAGTCACTCCAAAGCCACTAATAGCGGAGAACAAATGAAGAGATTATGGTAGGGTACGAAACCACCTCAAAGTTATTCTTTCGGATCAATCTATTCAAGAGTTCATACTAGAATAACACCTCAAGACACAAATCAACAAAAACCTAATGTCACCTAGATACTCCATTGTCACCTCAAGTATTCGTGGGCATGATTATACGATATGCATCACACAATCTAAGATTCATCTATTCAACCAACACAAAGTACTTCAAAGAGTGCCCCAAAGTTTCTACCGGGGAGTCAAGAAAACGTGTGCCAACCCCTATGCATAGGTTCATGGGCGCAACCCGCAAGTTGGTCACCAAAACATACATCAAGTGGCACGTGATATCCCATTGTCACCACAGATAAACACGGTGTGGGGACCCCGACTCATAAGTCGAGATCACCGAATGCACGTGTACAGTGATCCCAGAGATCAATGCTCACTAAACACACAGAAGCTGAATAACAAGAGTCTTACATCCATACATACCGTCTTACACAAATTAGGACCATTATGGTCAAGTCTTACATTGATAAAGCCTTAAGGGTTGAACATCAAATGAAACACAAGCAGCAGAAATCTTCGTCGATAAGTAGAACCCATGCCATCTTCCTTAACCCTACAGGCATTCTGACTGGGAAACGTCCTAGTTCGCATGTTCGTCTCCAAAGAACTCTTCTTCGAACTCCGGTTCTTCCATGCCTGGTCAATTAAATAACCAGTGGCAAGCCAATGATTACTTTGAATGTACTCGCAAGCAACCCATGTTTTGGTTCAAGATATAGCAATGCACGATATATGTAAATTTTTGCAGAAAGCTAGTTTTGAGTGCAATGACATGTTCAACAACTTGTAAGACATGCATCAAGAGAATTCAAGTAACCATGAGGACAGGTTACAGGTATCAACATAAATAGAGTGGCCACCAACCCATCTCAATCACGTCAAGTCCTTTGACTTGACCCAAGTAGTTATCCAAACACACACACTGGTTTGTAAACTTTGGACATAGTTTAAGCAGCACCGCCCAACTGTCCTTGACCGTGGACACGGCTATTCGAATAGTTTTACACTCTGCAGAGGTTGCACACTGTACCCACAAGATCCTGGGAACTTCCGTGTCATCCACGACCCGCGATACCTCAAGTACCCGGGGTAAGCACCCGATCACTACCTTTCCCTAGACGACACTAACAAGGAGTCCACTCGTTGTTCCGTATCCTCATGATGTACATCACATGAGACTCACTCGAGATCATAACATCCGAGAGGGGACACAACGGTCAATCCGGTGCCCTGTAAAGATAGTCATGGCTGCCCTACCTGGCACAACCCCGTCCCGAGAGAGAGCACCAACTCTCCCCAATCACTAGTAATGCAGGCTCCAAGCTAGTATCGACCTAGGTAATCAATAATGCCCTTTCCCATATAAGGGTAGAGTGGTTGCGCATGTAAGGTTGGGACAGTCGACAAATCTTAAATCTAATCCGTTTTTGAAAAAAACACACACTTTCCTTGGTACACGACTTCGTCATCAAGTGGTTCCCCATCTCATCATCTCCGTCGGGCATAAGTGGCACCCGACGGGGTTTTCGAAAAGTCCTTTGAAAATACTTTGTCTCTTTAATCATGCATATACTCGTCCCTTTTTGCGTAGCATCTACTGTAGCATCCTATCTACTCCCACCGGCATAACCCTCATAAGAAGGTAGGGTCATGCATAATGCAAGTATCAATGGGGAAGTAACAGTGGCAAACCACCCCATGTGGTTATCACAGTATCATGTCTCCGATGCAAGAAATAAAAGTGCTATATGACAATGCATAAAAAGGGTTTCATAAACATGGTCAAAGGGCTGCTTGCCTTGGTCTTCAAAGTCTTCAAGTCCTTCTCCTTCTTATTATCCAACTACTTCATCAAATACGGGATCTATTCGTCGCAAAAGAAATGATGGGAAAATAAGGTAATAGTAAAATAGAGAAATCAAAGTGCTCAGAAAAATGTCAACTTATTTTTGATAAATACTAGGGGGAAATCTAAGAATGGGAAAATTCCTAGTTTTGGATTTGGAGTAGCAGAATAGGAGAAATGGATGTACAAAGGTATATTTAAATGCTTAAAATCACATTGAAATATTCCAGTGAAGAAAAGGTTGTGGGATTTGAATGAAAGTTGCACCATTAAATAGGTGGGATTTTTACAAGAATTTAGGAACTGGAATTATTTCATTTGGATTAATATTTAGTCCAGAGGAATTTTTGCAAGTCTGACAGAAAAGAAAAAGGGGAAAGGGCACTGTGCCTGCTGGGCCAGAACAGTCGCAGGGCAGCGGCCCAGCCAGAGAGGCGGCCCAGCGCACTGGTGCATGCGCGCGCGCCAGGTTTAAACCTGACGGGCGGGGCCCAGGCATCAGCGAGAGAGAGAGGGGTGATGGAGGGGAGAGGCTGATAGGCGGGGCCCGCCTGTCATCCTTAACCCTGCGACAGAGGGCCGGCGAGCTCACCGGCGACGTTTCCGGGCACGGCGGGGTGAGCTGAAGGCACCGTTGGACTCCTCATTGTGTCGCCGTTCGGGTGGTGCCGGAATTGGCCGGAGGGGAGCAGTGGTTCGCCGGCGACGTGGTTCGCGGCGGAGGAGCTTCGGGCATGGACGGCTTCGGCTGTTTCCGACTGCAAAACAAGCGGGAAAGAGGGGGGAATGGATCGGTGAGCTATGGGAGTTCCAGAGAGGCAATAAAGAGGGTCGGGGGTGGCCTGTACCGTGAGATCTACGGCGACCCGACGCGGCGGAGCTCGAGCTCGATCTCGAGCTCGGGCGCTTCTGGAGATGAACTGGGGTGCGGGGAGGCCTAGTTGGAGTGGGATAGGACGATTGGCGGTGAGGGAGAGGTTCGGGGAGGCTTTTAAGTAGGCGAGCCACGGCTCACCGTAGACCCGTGCGCCGGCGAGGTCATGGCCGTTGCTGTGGGTCATGGGGGCGCGCATGGGCATGTCTGGGTTCTCATGGGTTCTGTCCAGAGCGAGGGAAGGAAGAGAGAGGAGGCAGGAGGGGCCAGAGGCGCCGGGCGTGTTAGGACGCTCATTGGAGCTCTTGGGCGGTCGGTGTGCGTGCAAGCAAGGGCAGAAGGAGGGAGAAGGAGGAGGGGACAGAGGCGTGGCGTGCTAAGGACGTCGAGGAGCATCGGTTGGCGTGAGGGGGAGAGCCGAGGTGGCCAGAGGTGGTTGGCAGGGGGCGGCTATAGTGCTAGAGCGCACTATAGCGCACTCCAGAGCGTACAAATGGCATGCCATGGCATTTTATATGCCTTGTGGGCGCGGCCACTAATGTCTAGTAGCTCTAGGAGAGAGTAAAGAAGAGGGGAGGGGCATTGGATGCCCTGGTGAGCCAGTAGGAGAGGAGTGGGGTTGAGAGAGAGAGGGAAAGGGGATGTCCAGAGGGGTAAATGAGGATGTTTCACCCTTCAATCATTGAGTTGACACCAGGGAGGAGTTACTGGAGGTGCAAGGGGGCTCTGAGGGGCTGTGGTAAAAAGTTGAGGCCATGGAGAAGAGTGAAAGTGGTCAAAACAGGGGTTTTAGTAAAATGGCAGAAGGTGTTTGTTGCTGGTTTGGGAAAGAATATGAACTCCTCTTGTCATGAGGCTTGACAGTGTCAAATGGAATGAGGAACTAAGAGGTTCCACCAAGATTGAGTTCATTTGGGAAAAGTTGCCAATGCAACTTTTGCAAACCCTAGAAATTAGCAGAAATGGACTCTCGAAGATTTAGTCATGAAAATCTGTTCTCCTTGATGCACCACTTGGTGCAGTGTCATCATTTGAGGTTATGAACATGACCACAAAAGTTGAGATCAAAAGGAGAAAGTTTCCAATGTAGAGTTTCTCAAATTTGGTTCTGGACTGGAAGGGTTTTGGGGCACTTTTATCAATATAACTTTTCTCCAACTTGTGCCATTTGGCCTAGATGAATGATTAGACGATTTGAGCATGTTCACAAGATTTCAGAGCATTTGGAGATGTTTGGCAATGTAAAGTTGCTCAAACTTCAAAATGGACAGAAATGGTTTTGAGGGGATTTCATGGGGTTATACTATTCTCCATGACATGATACTTGTCAAGATCATCCCACATGTCATATGTGACATGCTAGAATTTTCTTGGTATTTTTGGAGAATATTTTCTTTGTAAATATTTCAAAATCTTGAAATATCCAGAAAGGGTTTTTGAGGGATTTGACCAATATTTTGAACATGACCATGTGTTGAAACTCTTATATATGGACAATATATGTCCACCGAGTTTCCCTAGGTTTTTATCAAATATTTTTGAAACAATAAAATAATTTTTCCCTATTAAAGACCATTTCTGGCCTTAAGAAAAAGCTTTTAAATAAAATAGGAAAATAACTTTTAAAATTACATTTTTGTGGTTTATGGGAAGCCTATATCTAATAGGTTTCAAATATACCTTTTGAAATACTTTTCATACCCCAAATCAAGTACTTGCAGTGCAAACCTCAATTCAGGGGGTTTTGGAAAACTAATTTTTGAAAATACTTTTTGGCCAAATTATTTTTGTAAGAAAATACTATGTTGCTCTATACACATGGCATGATCATTGGGCAGAAGTTTGGGGCAAGGAGATGAAGTATAGAAGGTGGAGTTGTGTTGACTTTAAAGAGCACTTGAAAAAAACACAGAGAGAAAACCAACTCAAAATAAAAAGTCAAATAATGCAAAAGTTTTTGTCAAACCACATTTTATCATGATTTATCATCTTAAGTGTTGTGCCATGAAAAACAGGGTGTGACAGACCTACCCCCCTTACAAGAATCTCGTCCCCGAGATTCCCAAACTAGGTGTGGAAAGGAATATGAAAACTGGATCCGGGGTAGTCTTCAAGTCCTCATGTTGCTTCTGCTTCCGTGTAGTGCTCCATTGAGCTTGAAGTACTTGATGGTTTGGCTTCGTGTATGACGCTCTTCTTGATCCAGGTTGCTAATGGGTAGCTCGCGGTAGGTTAGATTGGGCTAGGGGTCGATGGCTCGGTGGTTAATGCCCTCGTAGAGATCGGGTGAGTTAGGAAGTTGGAAACACTTCCGGGGTTGTGTCGTGTGGAAAAATGTTGTGCACAGTGGGTGAGTCAGGTGGTAACTCTAGCCGGTAGCCGTCTATTCTTCGTCTTGCAGTGATCTTGAAGAGGGCCGACGACTATTGGTGTGGGTCTCCTTTTCATGGAAATGCTTGGTTCATTAGAGAGAAGTGGCTTGCAGATACACCTAGTCTTCGACGCGGATGTTTACTTCTTGATGATGGTGATAGTTCTTCCTCCTTGGCATGGTAGTCTTCAAATGTTCCTGGACTAGCTGAATGGCTCTTCTTCCATCTTCAGGTGGACAAGTAGGTCACCAAATGATGATGAAAGCTATCTTATCTAAGCACTCCATGAAGACTTTGTTCACAGGGTACATAAAGTATGCTGGGGAATTAGTGGTGGTCTTGTTGAGTGTGGGCCAAGGTGGTTCTAGATCTAGTGTCAAGGCCCTAAGGTCCTGATCCGACCATGTTGTAGCTTGGTAGGGCTTAAGGGTTTCAAGGATTCTAGTGTGCGAGTGAACATTTATCATCTTATCTTTAAGCACGGTTTCTGAGATGCCAATTGCTATCTACTCCTTTAAACAAATCACATCATATCACTGATAGTATCATTTCATATAGGTCAACTCCAATCATCACTCATGTGATTCATATCCTCATGGCTCCCGAGAGGAGGTCTAACAAAATCATATATGTCTACAATCCCCAAACTCATATGTATGTCTACCCCTAAAAATCCATGGGTAGAACATACAGGCTGCTAAGTTTGATTTAAACATCACAATCCAAGTGCTCAGCCTGTTCTCCCAAGGTCTAAGATAAAGCACCTCTATCCTAAGGAAACACGTCGTATGCCACTCCAAAATCTTGTTTCCTTCCTATGAAGCAACTCCAACAACCCATTAACTTCCATTAATCACTACATAATCCATTAATTCTACAGATCCAACGCCTATGCTGGTGTTCCACATGATCTCCTAAAGTCCTTATAATCCTCAATACTTGAAAGGGTTGCCTTAGTATAGTCAGTCCACCAATTCCCGTTATTGTGATCTAGTAATACTCCAAGGTCAAGCTCACAAAGATGCCTAAATAAACTCCGACAATTAGTCCAATCTCCTAGTTTATCGTCCACCGAGAAACATGGTATCATGATCAAGATCATCAGTCTAAATCCAATTTACTCCGAACCATGTAGACATACTTAGCATCTATATTCAACTAGAATCACCTACATAAATCCAAATCTCTTGTCCAACGAGGATTCCTACATGTTCCCCCAAGTCATTTACGTAATATCAACTGTCTCTTATCAATATCCCATGGCTAAGTTAAATCCAAATACTTCCAAGAATTTCAGCTTGCGATCATAATTGTCCTATTAAATCCAATTTACTCAGGGGTAATGAAAGCTATGCTAATCTATACTCATGATCCCGCCAAGTTCATCTACCAACATCAAAGCCTCATAATCCACCGAATAGTCTCATATAATTCCTCAAGTCATTGATATAAACTCATCAAGTCATTTGTCCTCTATTCCTATATCCTCAGATTGGTCCTCCCTATGGCATCGTCAGTTTTGGTGCTATCTTAGGATGATAATGTGCTCGTTCACTATATCCATTAGTTCCCTAATGAACCCAGTGATAAGCAAGGTTACGGAGGCTTAACAGGTCCGCTTGTAATTCTGTGGGTTAAGCACTTGGTTAAGGATTCGAGCTGGGGTATCTCGTGAAGTCTCGAAGGGACTAGGAATGGGTTTATAATCTTGAGGGTTGAACATAATTCTACGGGGTTGCATTTGGTCGAGGAGGTTGTAGCAAAAAGTCTTTAGTGCTTGTTGGTCGCCGAGGTGGAATCCTTGGTGCATATCGTCTTGTCTTCAGTTGAGGA